>NC_058088.1:75009672-75309672 GCF_014858855.1 Bufo gargarizans | reverse complement strand
GTGACTCCACATGTTCATGTCCCTCACTTATATCTTCTCGGACTGTAAGCTTTAGACAGGACTTTACATAAAGGCAGACCCCTCCCCCTCTTAGGTTTTGGCGATCCTTTCTAAACAGACTGTAACCCTGTACATTAACTGTCCAGTCATAACTATCATCCAGCCATGTCTCAGTTATCCACACTATGTCATAGTCCTCCTCACACATCACTAATTCCAGTTCCCCAGTTTTATTAGTCAGGCTACTGGCATTAGTATACATACGGTACATTTAAGAGATTTATATATATATATTTTTTACCCTACACCTTTCCTTCTGAACTGTTCTAGTCCCTCCTTCCATTCTTCCCCCAGTTCCATTACCTTGCCCCAGGTCTCTAACTGCACTATCTTCTCCTCCTATAATGTAATTACCTCCCCCAGTCCCTAGTTTAAAAACTCCTCCAACCTTCTAGCCATCTTCTCCCCCTACACAGCTGCCCCTTCCCCATTGAGGTGCAGCCCATCCCTACGATAGAGCCTGTAGCTGACAGAGAAGTTATCCCAGTTCTCCAGGAACCCAAACCCCTCTTTTCTACACTAGTGCTTGAGCCACTTGTTAACCTCCCTAATATCCCATTGCCTTTCTTTTGTTGTTCGTGGTACAGGCAGTATTTTGGATAATACTACCTTTGAGATCCTTGCCCTAAGCTTTTGACCTAAATCCCTAAAATCATTTTTAAGGACGCTCCACCTACCTATAACTTTGTCATTGTTTCTGATATGGACCATGACCGCTGGATCTTTTTCCAGCCACTCCCAGTAATCTGTCAACCCGATTCGCAATGTGTTAAATTAGAGCACCAGGAAGACAACACACCGTTCAACGATTCCAGTCTTTGTGACAGATCACCCTATCGGTACCCCTAATAATTGAGTCTCCCACTACCAGCACCTCTCTGGCCTCCCCTGCTCTCCTGGTCCCCTGCTTACTGGATCCGACATTCCCCTGACTGGCAGGGAAAGCGTCCGACTGCAGCAGTGCTCCCTCTGAACTGACATACCCGTCATCTGCCAACCTTGCAAACTTGTTGGGGTGTGTCAGATCAGGGCTAGCCTCCCTGGCACTCTTCCCTCTACCCCGCTTTCTAACTGTTATTCAGCTAGCTACCTTACTTTCCTCAGTTTCTTTGCTACCACCCTCCCCCCACATCTACCCCAAAGAGTGCTTGCTCAGTGAGCAGCAAACTCTTTTGCAACTTCTCAAACTCGTCCGTTTAGATACTCAATGTGCGATTCAAAACAGGCAATTTTCCTACATTTTGAACAAAGATATGCACCCTCAAACGGCTGTTCCAGGACTGCATACATTAGACAAGTTGTGCACTGGACTGCGCTGGACTGCGCTGTCAATAATGTAACACATACTAAATGGGGATTACTCAAGAAAAGAGAAAAATACAATATAATGCAGTGATAAGAAACTGATTTCCTGCAGTCCCCCACTAAAGTCCCTGAATCTGAAGTTACTTAATTTAAAGTCACACACTTTTTTCCATCTGGATTCCCTAAACTTCTATACAGCTAAATAAAAGTTGTAAAGTATTTCCTAGCACTGTCCCTAGCGCCTGCTGTCGTCTCTCCCTGCACTAAGTACACTGGATAATGGCTGAATCTAAGATGGCTGAGGCTATTTATAGGGCTGTGACATCACAGGGCTGGCTAGCTGCTGATTGGCTGCATGCATGGCATTATGGGTGATCCCTCATTCCCAGAATTCCTTGCTCCATGTCCTAACACGTGCAGCAGCCATTTCAGGAAAAAATTTGATTCGTTACCACGAAGTGTGAGGAAATTCAGATTTGGTGCGAATCAAACTTTTCCTTAAATTCGGATCGAATTCCACTTCGTCAACTTCTATTCGCTCATCTCTAATTATATGCAATAATAAATAGTGCTAATATAAAGTTCAAAATACAGTACAATACTAGTCTGCAAAAAAAAAAACAACCCTCATACGGCTATGTGAACTGAAAAATAACAAAAGTTATGGCTCCGAGAAGGTAGGCAATAAAAAACTAAAATGCAAAAGTAAAAAATAGCCCAGGGCTGAAAGGGTTAAATCACTAGTCTCACTTTTTCCAACATAGAAAAGTATTTTTTTCATTAAAATTTCCTTTGCATAAAAGTGCATTTGTAGTGGCCAAGAGGGCACTACCACTCCTACATTCCTATTACTAGCTTGCTTGCTGTCATTGTATTGGTTTGCACCACCAACTGTACCACCAGCAGCAAACTGTCATTTTGTATTATGCAAAAACTGTTATGCTCATGCACTGTGCCTAGCTGTCTAGCAGGTGGCAGTGTATCTGGAAGAGAGTACCTTTATGTAGAATGGAACTTACCATTTAATTATCCTCCCTTTTGGTCAGAAGTGAGCTAGTCCTGCTTCCTACCAACGAAGGGTTTTGCAGGAAGCTATATTTCAGCTGAGTTGACAGTTGGAGTCAGAGTGAAGCAGCACGGTGCGGTGAGGGAGCGTTTCCCCCTCATTGCTGCAGGAGCTTTGGGAAAGTAGCTCAGAGCGAAACACTCCTGATATAAAAAAGGACTTAGTACCTTTGAGAGGAAAAATGATGCCAAAGACACTCTACTCAGCAAAACAGGTCCCAGGATACCTCACTGTCATAAGAAACACTAACTGAAGCTTGTAAGAACCAGACCGAAGCCAGAGATTAGGACAGAAGAGACAGAAAGCAAAGTATTCAAGTTTACCTGCCAGTTTACCCTTAACCTGCTGGAGCCAAGACAAAGATCACATATATTTTGGATGTCACAAGTTTATTGCAAGTTTATTCGAGTAAAAACCATTTAACTTTATCAAGTCTGGACTCTACTTTCTCCACTAGCTGCAACTCCTTTGTTGCTATGGAGCCTAACCCCAGGGAGTGAAAGTATCCAGGTAGGAGCACCGTGACACAAACTATTAGGGCCACATCACCACTTCGCAATCCTTAACACTGGGACCTAATCTGCCCCGGGAGGTGTCATGTTGCACCCACACATGAACGTATGTATTTTGCACAAAACGCATAAAAAATATGGGTGACGTCTGTGTGATGTCCATGTTGCATCCGTTTTTTTTTCCTTTTCCATGATAAAAATGTCTATCTTTTTTGCAGGACAGCGGAACAGACATATGGATGCGGAAAGCACACAGTGTGTCCTCATTTTGTGCAGCCCCATTAAAATGAATAGATCCGCATTCAATCCACAAAAAAATGCAGATTTGGGCCAAAAATATTGCCATGTGAAAAAAAAAAGCTCATAGATTTCTCAATTTCTCAAATATCTTAAGCATTGCATTTTGGATACCCCATTGTCTAGTTGTGTTTGACGCATGTACATTGGAAAGTTTGTCCTGCAGGGGACCCATACTAAGTTTTATTATGAGACCCTATGAAATCTGTGTACGACCCCAAAGACTCATAAGCTTCAAAGCCCCAAATATTTTATTTTTAGATAATTTTTTAGATGTTATGTTTTATAGTTTTTGTTGCTAATAGGGATGGTCTGTTTACAATTTTATGAGTATTGTACGAAGGAAGAACAAAATCACTCCTTTGTCCATGTGCACTGCTTTTGGACAGAAAAGAAGTATACACCTGCCATATACGTCTTCAATGAAGAACATCTTCTATTCAAGTAGAAAAATTCTGCAACGATTTTCAGTCCGTGCACTGGGATCCTTGTGATGCATGAGTATCATATTAACGTTTTATTAGGAAAGTGTTGTCCTTTCATTTGATTTATTTTGCTAAGTTTCCTTGGCCCTAAAATCTTTTAGCGAGTATATCAGTTTTCAGGACATAGAACAGCTGGGATCGTGAAACAGTCTCCAAAATCAGGGACTCCCTTCTTGTTTCTGGTAAAGAAGTATTGAATGGAAAACCAGTGGCGTTTGTGCCAATGAAATAGGGAACCAGCTTAGAATTACAAACTGTTCTCTCATTTAGAAATCTCCTTCCCGTTGATAAAGAGGACCTTTCATGGGTCCAGACATTATGAAATAAGTAGGGGGTTGTGTAGGGCATAGTTCATGGATGTAATATCACTTACTAGTGTGTCAGTCTGGCGCTCTATTCCCCCGCTGTGGCCCGCATTCACTTTGCATCGCCCAATAAATTTCCTGGTTCAATTATAATTGGTATTTAAACACTCCTCCTCATCATGCTGTTCACATTTTGACATCATGAGACACAGTTGATCAACAGTACCTCGCCAGTGTGAGGCTTCAAGCAGGATGTTCTCAGATTGAAATGGCAACTGAGCTTAGTGTCACAATGTGTCATCAGCAGTTTGCAACAGAGATACAGAGAGACTGGAAGAATCACAAAAAGGCATAGAAGTGGATGTCCTTTGGACACATCCCACATTGGGGACCACTTCATTGTGAACAATGCCCTGTGGAACCGGATGATGAATGTCACATAACTCCAGCCACATTTAAGGGAGGTGAGAGGCACCTAAGTGTCACGTCAGACCATTTGAAACCATTTACATCCGTGTGGTCTGCGTGCTAGACAACCTGCAAGGTTACTTATCCACACCACTGGGCACAGGCATAATAGTCCTGCCAGGGAGCATCTATGCTGGACGAGGGACCAGTGGGCCGCAGTGCTGTTCACTGATTGAAATCAATTCACACTGAGCAGAAATGATGACAGCCAACAATGTTGAAAACATCAAGGAGATTGCTATGCATCAGCCACTGTTGTAACCAGGCCAGATGTGTCCAGTCAATATAGAACTGCCCTACATTTTGTGAATGGTACAGTGACAAGCCCATACTACTTTAATAACATCATTATTCCAGTCATTGTGCCTCTGCGTGAACAACACAGGCCTAATTTTATCTTCATGGACAACAATGCATCAGCTAATCGACGTTGCATCATTCGGGAACGGCTGCTGGAGACTGGGGTACCTCAAATAGAGTGGCCTGCACTTTCTCCAGACCTGAATCGCATTAAAACCTATGGGATCAGCTGAGTCGCCGTGTAGAGGCTCGTAACTCTGTACCCCAGAACCTCAATGACCTGAAGCCCGCCCTTCAAGAAGAGTGGGATTCCATGCCATAGCAGACAATAAGTTGACTTGTGAATTGCAATTGATGCTCAAGGCCACATGACAAGCTATTGAGATTTTGAAATTCTTTATGGGGGTATGCCCACCACTGTTGTTGGCTTTTGTTTCAATAAATTGATATGAGGAAATCACCATTGCATGCTTCTACTAAAAAGCAATACTTTTATGATATAATATCACTGTATTGTGAACTTTTAACATTTTCCATAAATTTCACCTGAAAGCCAAATTTTAGTGTTGATTGAGCATGCTCGGCTGAACAGCAGTTCGGCTCTAGCATCTCGATGCTCGGCACATGGCGGTATTCGGCCGAATACCGCATGTGCTCGAGCGCAATGCTGGAGTCTCCTTCCCGCACATTTGTTTGCTGCTACGCAGCCGAAAAACGTGCAGGGGGCTACTTTCACACTCGCGTTTGGTGCGGATCCGTCATGGATCTGCACAAACGCATCCGTTCAGATAATACAACCGCATGCATCTGTTCAGAACGGATCCGTTTGTATTATCTTCAACATAGCCAAAAAGGATCTGTCTTGAACACCATTGAAAGTCAATGGGGGACGGATCATTATTTTTTTTTTTGTGCCATATTGTGTCAGTGAAAACTTTTCAGTTTCGTCAGACAGACACCGAAACGCTGCAAGCAGCGTTTTGATGTCCGCCTCCAAAGCGGAATGGAGACGGAACTGAGCCAAACTAAGCCAAACTGATGCATTCTTAACCTTATCCATTCAGAATGCATTAAGGGCAAAACTGATCCATTTTGGACCGCTTGTGAAATCTCTGAACGTATCTCACAAACGGAAACCAAAACGCCAGTGTGAAAGTAGTACTGCCCTTCACTGTAATGCTGTAGCCATGTTGGTTACTGGCATTGCTATATAGCACCCGATGACACGTGTTCGGCTCAGTGTTAGTCAGGGAGAGCTGTGCTGAAGAAGGGAAAGATAGTGTAGGGAGTAAATATTTTTTTTTTGGTTGAAAAACTTTTCAGAGACCCAAAATCCCTTTTAAGAACTATTGTGTGCATCCTGCGCAAAATAGCGTGCAATAGTTAGGCCGCTGCAGACAGCGACATTATCTGCACTTTCATCTCCTGTGTAACATGTGCGCATCCCCAAAAATATCAGTGATATTCGATTTACTTTTTCCGTAGACGGTGTCTGCTGCGGACAGTGACATTAGCTGCGCTACATCTCCTGTGTAACGTGTGCACATCCCAAAAATATCTGTGACATCCAGTGCACTTTTTCCGTAGACGGTGTCCGCTACGGACAGTGAAATTACCTGGGGTACATCTCCTGTGTAACGTTTGCACATCCCAAATACCTGTGACATTCCCTGTAATTTTATATTAGCCGCTGCTGACATCAGCGACATTATCTGCGGTATTTCCCCTGTGTAACGTTTCCATATCCCAAATACCTATGACAGTTATGGCGAACCTTTTACAGACCGAGTGCCCAAACTGCAACCCAAAACACACTTATTTATCTCAAAGTGCCAACACGCACTTTAACCTGAATGCCAATATAGTATATCTTCCATGTACTTTATCATTTAGCTATAATAGCCCGCCTACATTCAGTGCGCTGCCTGTGCTGTTCATAATGAGCCCTGCGCTGATGAATGGCAGTAAAAGTCTAAGGCATATTGGTACACCATACCAGGGAGCGGGTGCCCACAGAGAGGGCTCTGAGTGCCACCTCTGGCACCCGTGCCATAGGTTCGCCACCACTGACCTATGACATTTCCTGTCATTTTTTATTAGCCGCTGGTGACATCAGCAACATTTTCTGCGGCATTTCTCCTGTGTAATGTGTGCACATCCCAAATACCTTTTTTTATTTTTTCAAATCCTATGCTACTGTACGTGTGACAAACTTTCAAGCATATATAAAATTTAATATGAAGAAGGCAAGCAGTAAAACTTAGAATGGGGTTATATTAAATTTTCTATGACTGTAACAGCGGCTGTGGGGCGCCACAGTTCCCCTGCTCACTGCTGCAGTCCTGGGCTCTGTCAGGGTTCTGGTATTGCTTCTGAGGATTCCGCCCCACAGCTTCCACTCAGCCCTGGACACAGCCTGTGTTCGGCTGGTTTCATGTTTCACTGCTCTAAGGGCTGAGCGCATCACTCCCTGGGCTGTGTGGGTTAGGTCGTGTACTCCAGATTTACGTTTCATTCCTGGACTCTGCTTCTCGTCTGTTCCCTGCCTGCTTGCATTGACTCTCCTGTTGCCGACCCAGTTGCCTGACCTGTACCTGTGCCACCTGCCCTTACCTTTTGCCTGTCTGATAACGCTCTGCTTCATCCCTTGATCCTGCCTGACTACACTTATACTTCTGGTACCTACTCAGGTACCTCCTGGTCTGCCTGGACCAGCTGCCACTAACTCGGAGTTTGCTCTGGTGCAGCCCCTGGCAACTACCCTAATGGCTTAAGTCTATCCTCACCATCTGAGGCTCTAGTGAAAACCAGGTAGTTGCTTAGACACGCCCCTCCAGAGTATAGCCAGTCAGTGGTGCAGTAGGTTCACACCTGCTTATCCGTGACAATGACACCTCATGTTTGAGTGGAGATGGGTGGCCTCAGTTGTTGGGCTTTGCTGAGTGTGTCTGTTATGAAGATTTGCAATTGTTTTACATCTACAGAATAAGAGAAAATGTATATGATTTAACATGGTAGGTTTCTTGTCCAATCTTAACTATTTAGTGCTGCTGTTTGTCCGTAGCAAGGCACTCTCTGACTCTTATAGGGGCAGGTTATTCTCTTCAGATTGACAGCACAGGCAAGTGGTGGTGTGATGACGTCAGCATCCCACCAGTCTGTGCATGCGCATTCCTGAGCTGTCAATGAAGTATTATAAAGCAGCATTGGCACTTGCTCAGTAGAACAGCCCCAGGGATACTGCACGTTACCTGGAGCTATACTAGAAAAACTGCATATGCTGGTGGGAGGTGGCAAATATATGACTATGAGTGCTTTCGCAATCCCGACCACCTTACAAGCAGGATGATTGCTCTGCACTGTTTAAGCCCAATGACTGATGCTCGATTACAGCAGTGGCTATATCCCTTGACAATGAGCGATATAGATGGAGGTAGTAGAAGGATTCAAATATCAGAGAGAAGGAACTTCCATTAATACAATTTATTGGGTATGAGCCTTACATTCTATTGGTCTACAACAGGCATCCTCAAACTGCGGCCCTCCAGCTGTTGCAAAACTACAACTCCCAGCATGCCCGAACAGCCTACAGGTATCAGCCTACAGCAGGGCATTGTGGGAGTTGTAGTTTTACAACAGCTGGAGGGCCGCAGTTTGAGGATGCCTGGTCTATAAGATGCTACTGCCTCAAGGAATTGGAAATACACTTTTAAATTTTCACATATTCCACAATTAGGGAATTAAGCAAGATCTATTCAGGTTTGAAATATAACAAGTAAGGGCTTGTTCACATCTAAGTTGGAGGCAGTGTTTGGGGCCTCTGTCACAGATTCATCAAAAAGACCGAACAAAAAAAGTCCTGCTTGCTTTTTTATCAGTCATGCCAAATGGAAACTAAATTTGACCCCATTATAATCAGTTGAGTCTGTTCAGCTCCGTTTGTAAATCCAGTATTCCATCATTTTCTTTGTTCTGTTCCTCTGACAGAGCAGAATAACAGAACGGGATAACGCTGGTGTCAAGCCATCCGAAGGAAGACCAAGGCTAAGATGCAAGTACTGGAGAACCATAACCTAGATGAGAAAGAAGGCTGTCAAGGCCAACACTGATTGAGAAAATCAAGAAGATACAACAGTTCTAGAGAAAAAAAAAACATTTTTTGTTATTTTTAAAAATAATTGACTACTGTATTAAAAAAAAAAAAACGATCCCCATGACAATCACTTTCCCATTTTCCCATTTAGGTAACTTGAGTCTGAAGCCATTCTTAACTATTAGATCCATCGTTAATGTATTACATACAGTTACCCTACTGTAACATAAGCACCACATGGATATATTTTCATATTTCACTAGTTAACCAAAGATGAGTTTATAAACTCTGCTATCACGCGGCTCCATATCCATGTTAACACACATGGCCACACAGCTGAAGACAATTTAGCAATAATATGACAGCTACATTACTTGGCAAAAAGACTATCGGAAATAATGAAGATTCCCTTTGACATAACGCATTCAGTCAGAGCTGTCATTTTCTTGGCACTCTTACACAAATTAGTTTCCTTATCTGTTATTTTTAAAATCAGATTTTCTTTTTTTTTATATATATCAGCCGAATTGTTTAGTCAATCTGCATACTAGAGCGTAAATGGTCACTGTGTAGGTTTAGAGATAAGTGAGGGTATGGTAAGGGAGGGACATATCTAGTAGGTACAGCATGTGGATTGCCAAATGGATGTAGTTTAGGCATCTGTCAGCTGTATAATTTTCCCCTGAATGCTGAAGTAGTGTCAGTTTATAAATCTACATAGCTCTGCTGTGTTCGCTGCCAGAATCACTCATGAATAGAGCTCATTGTCACTGCTCGCTCACATGAGTCTCAGTTACTCTCTTGCCCTGTGTTTTTCTTCCTAATCATACAAAGCTTATGAAACATTAATATGGAACCCCCTTTTTTTTCCAACACGTGTTCCATTTAGCGATAATGTGCATGGGAGACGTGGAAGCCTCCGGAGCTATAAATAATGTGAGGTATGAGAAATTATCGGATGCTAATTACAGTGTATTAGAAGCATTGTATCCTCTCTATAGGCATATCCAAAAATGAGCACCATACAAGAACAGCTGCAGTCTGTGGAACTGGTTAAACTCTTCTGCCGCAAATAATACAGCGATTGTGACTTACAAAAACTATGGGGGAAATTTATTTTTGTAGTTGTCCTTGAGGCTAGTTTTTAGATTGAGCCTGTGGGTACCTGCCCCAGATCTATAAAAATGGCACACAGTAATAATGAATTTGGCACAGGTGCTATGTGGTTGGACCTTTTGAAGTGAGAGTACGTCTGGGGGATGCCTGACGTGGAGTTGCGACCTTTTTTCTACTTTTTAAAAAGTCACACTTTTGAATGTGTCACAGAAGTGATCTGTGACTCGAAGGGGACATTTTTAATCCCTTCTGTGACAGAAATGTGGCACCAGAAAGTCACAAAGTGTGGCACACGCTGCTGGTGCGCAAAATTTTGTGACTTTTTGGGGGTTTTACAGGTCGGTGAGAGGCAGAAGCAGATGGTCTGTCACATGTATTGTAATCTACGCTAGGAAACAGTCCCAGATTATTGTGGACAGCTATACCAGATCCCTGGCTGGCATAAATCTCTGCCTTGTCGCACGGACCTGCACAGGTTCACCACAAACATTAATAATTGCCGCCTAAACAAATGCCCCCCCCCCCCCAAATCTGTAGGCAGTGCTGGAAATCGCAATGGTCTAAAAGTTGCAAAATTTTTGCATAAGTGACCCCAAAAAGTTGCAAAGTCTCTACTTGAATTCTGACATATAGATTAGCGTTGAGCGAAGCGAGCTTCTGAAGTCTATGCTAACGGTACTGAGAAACGTTGAAAAAGAGGTAAGACTTTAAATTTTATTTAGGTATATGTTAAAAATAGGAAGGACCTATATATCACCAAAGCAGAACACAAACAAAAAACTTAATTTTTGACATAAATTCGTAGGCCTCAATTCATCGATAGACAGTGATCTAACTATACCGTCTATTTATCCCTAATAAGCGTCCACATGCTGTCTGCGCTAAAGATCCTGTACTCTGCTCGACGTGTTTCGCTCAAAGCTCATCAGGAGAATTGCATCTAATAAAGGACTGACACATAAACATTGATCAAGCCGACCGTCTCATGTAACCAGACGGCCGCATGTGAGGGAGGCAACCAGTTCAATCGACGAATTTAGGCCCACAGATTTATGTCGAAAATGATGTTTTGTGTTTGTGTTCTGTTTTGGTGATATATAGGTCCTTCCTATTTTTAATGTATACCTAAATAAATTTTGAAGTTTTACTTCTTTTTCAACGTTTCTCAGTACCGTTAGCATAGTTGATCATTGAAACGTAATACCCAAATACCATTTTTCTGTGAATTATTTGTTGAGCTTCTAAAGTCGCTTCATTCAAAACTCCAGAATAATACTGTACGGAGATTTGTCTTTGTACAGTATAACAATGTATGGGCTCCAATGAGCAGAAGTTAGTTATTCACGAAGTTGTGTGTGACTTCGTTGAATAATTTCGGTAGTTGATTTAAAAAAAACAACTTTAAAACTTGAAACCGAACTCTGTTTTGGTTCCGACTAGTTCCTCAGACCCGAAGCCGAGTTCAGTTTCAAGTTATTTGTGAATAACTAACTTTGGCTCATCGGAGCCCATACATTCTAATACTGTACGGAGAAGAATCTCCGCTCACAGTATTATTCCGAAGTTTTGAATGAAGCCACTTCAGACGAAGCATCCGAAGCTCGCTTTCTTCATCACTAATGTAGACCTTGAAAATTTTCCTTATGGCTGCATGCTTATAAATTTGATTCTGAACATATTAGCGAACTCCATGAATAGCAATTTTCTATTATACTATTATTTCTGAATTCTTTTGCAAATGGGAATAAATCATGTAAGAGGAGAGAGCAGCAGCAAGAAACCCAAATTTCTCTCTGCTGTTTTTCTCGTAGCCATAAATAGAATCCAGGTGACCTTCGCAGTGCATGGGATCTGCAGACATGTAGTCTGCCCAATATGTTAATGTAGAATAATCAATTAAGTACACTTTCCTCCTTTGCTGTACAAGAAGAGAAGACAGGCCTCAAGCCCAACAAGTCTATCCACTGACTGTTTCCATTGTTTCTCTGGCGATGTAGGAAAACGGCACATTTTGGTTCAAGGTTTTCTAATTTCTCAAAAACATGACTATTTTTCACTTTTTTTTGTGGAACTCAGATGAGCATGAAAGGATATTTTAAATATTTCACAGTCTTCCAAACTTAAAAAGCCATTATAATAAGTGACTTCTAGAAGCTATTTTCATTCATGTACATTGCAGTAGAGTTGTGAAGATAAGATCTTAAGTGAGAAATTTAAATAATATAATTTTAAGTAAAGTCATTATGTCTATTGAGGTACTCAAATATACAAATTAATATCAGAGTTTGGCTTTTCTCAGAGAACATGCTTCTTACAGGAAAAGCCAGGGAAAGCTTGTTACTTTAGCAACCGTTGCACCCTAATGACGTTGCTCATATTTAAAAGTGTTTTGTGGGACCTACCTTAGGCTACTTTCACACTCGTGTTTTGTGCGGATCCATCATGGACGGATCCGTTCAGATAATACAACCGTCTGTATCTGTTCTGAACGGATCCGTTTGTATTATCTTTAACATACAGGCGAATCTCGAAAAATTTGAATATTGTGCAAAAGTCCATTTATTTCAGAAATGCAAATTAAAAGGAATTGCATTAATGCAGCTTAAAATTTTAATTTTGTGAAAAGATTCAATATTCTAGGCTCAAAGTGTCACACTCTAGTCAGCTAATTAATCCATATATCCTGAGCAAAGGTTACCTCAAAATTGTGACTTTGGGGTTTCATAAGCTGTAAGCCATAATCATCCAAATTATAACAAATAAAGGCTTGAAATATCTTGCTTTGCATGTAACGAGTCTATCTCACATGTTGGTTTCACCTTTTAAGTTGGATTACTAAAATAAATGAACTTTGCATGATATTCAAATTTTTTCGAATTTCACCTGTAGCCAAGACTTGAAAGTCAATGGAGGACGGATCCGTTTTCTATTGTGCCAGATTGCGTCAGTGAAAACAGATCCATCCCTATTGACTTACATTGTGTGCCAGGACTGATCCGTTTGGCTCAATTTCATCAGACGGTCCCCAAAATGCTGCAAGTAGAGTTTTGGTGTCCGTCTCCAAAGCGGAATGGAGACTGAACTGATGCAAACTGATGCATTCTGAGCGTATCATTTTCCATTCAGAAGGCATTAGAATGCAAACTGATCCATTTTGGAACCGCTTGTGAGAGCCCTGAACAGATCTCACAAACGGAAAGCCAAAACGCGAGTGTGAAAGTAGCCTTAATTAGAACATAACACCCTTGTTGGAAAATGTTTGCAATAAACTTACTGTTCCGAAACAGCATGGATTGGCCTCCCAGGAACCCAGTCACATGATGCTCATCTCAGGGGCGGACATATCGCCGGTGGAGCTGGTTCAGCTGCACAGGGGCCCGGCGTGTTAGGGACCCCATTCATACTAGTAAGCGCATCCAGAAGTGCTCACTAGTAAGAAAGAGATCGGCGCTTGCTTACTTACCCCTGCGGCGCTGGTCTCCTCCAGCCTGACTGCGTACAGCGCGCACTATAACCTCACGCTGTACACAGTCAGGTTACGTGTGCAGCGCGGGCTGTTGGAGACAGGACAGGGAGAGCAGGAGAGGTAAGTTTTAATTATTCATTTTAGTCTGATCTGAGGTCGGATATCATGGGGCCCTGGGGTCTGTCACATCATGAGGGGCCTGAAATAAGCATATGGGGGTGCCTGACTCTGGGGGTCCAACTCCTGACTGAGCAAGGGGGGGGGGGCCTGAATGAACATATAGGGGGAGCTTAGCAACTGACATATGGGGGGGAGGGCTGAATAAATAAACAACTGATATTGGGGGGGTTCCTCCTGAGTAACTGATATGGGGGGTCCTGGTCAACTGGCATATGGGGGGTCTGTGCAACTGATGTGGGGGTGTGAATGGGCATCTGATAGGGGGGTCCTGAGCAACAGATGTGGGGGCCTATCTGAGCAAGTGACATATGGGGGGCCTGCCTATTTTATATACTGTAATATGCAAAATAACTGTTTTATATACTGCACACATGGGGGCTCTATGGAGGGGGGAGAAATATAGGGGAGCTATCTTATATACTGGAACACATTGGGGGCACTATGGAGAGGGAGGAGCACTATGGGGACCCTATCTTATATATATCTTATATACTGGCACACATGGGGGCACTATGGAGAAGTTAGGAAAGGAGCACTATAGGGGCATCTTCTGGGCCCTATCTTATATACTGGCAGACATGGGGGGCACAATGGAGGGGAGGAGAACTTTGAGGGCCCTATCTTATATACTAGCACACATGGGGGGCACTATGGAGAAGGGGAAGCAGTATGGGGGCATCTACTGGGGACCCTAAGTTATATACTGGCCCACATAGGGGAACTATGGACAAGGGAGGAGAGGAGCACTATTGGGGTCATTATTAGTGATGAGCGGCAGGTGCCATATTCGACTTCGACGAAATTCGCGAATATTCGATAGAATATTCGTTTTATATTCGTCGAAATCGAATATTCGTCATTATTCTTGTTATCGCGATTAATATGCAATTTAAATAAACGCGTATTGCGATTTTAACTTAAAGGCTACTCTCCTATTGAAATAGTAATGCGATTAATTCAAGTTATAAAAATCGAATTTCGATTTTAACTTAGCACTGCTATATTCTATATTAGGCTAGAATTAACGAATATGGAATATAGCAGTGCTAAGTTAAAATCGAAATTCGATTATTATAACTTGAATTAATCGAATTGCGATTTCAACTTGGACCTGGTTTACTATGGTTGGCTTGGTAGAATTAGCGAATATGACGAATATATTCGTTATATTCCACAAAACAAATATAACGAATGTATTCGTCATATTCCACAAAACGAAGATAATGAATGTATTCTGCATCTTCGTTTTAGCTACCTATTCGTCAACTTCGCTAATTCTAGCAATCATATAGGAAAGTTTACTATAGAGACAGCTAAGTTTAATTCGCTATGCGAATATATGACTGCTTTTTTTTTATAAATAGTATAATTATAATAATTATCAGGTATTATAATTATTCTATTTATTTAAAAAAAAGCAAAGTAATATAATCGCATAGCGAATTAAACTTAGCTGTCTCTATAGTCAACTTTCCTACATGATTGCTAGAATTAGCGAAGTTGACAAATAGGTAGCTAAAACGAACATGCAGAATACTTCGTTATCTTCGTTTTGTGGAATATAACGAATATATTCGTCATATTCGCTAATTCTACCAAGCCATTCAAGCCAACCATATAGTAAACCAGGTCCAAGTTGAAATCGCCATGCGATTAATATAACTCGAAGTAATCGCATGGCGATTTTAAATTAGTAATGCTATATTCCATATTCGTTAATTCTAGCCTAATATAGAATATAGCAGTGCTAAGTTAAAATCGAAATTCGATTTTTATAACAAATTATTCGCATTGCTATTTCAATAGGAGAGTAGCCTTTAAGTTAAAATCAAAATTCGATTATTATAACTTGAAATATTCGAATTGTGATTTCAACGTAGTTCTCAAATCCGACAGTACATTCTAGTATATGGAGTCGTTCCCATGGTGATGGGGACGCTCCATGAGCATGGAATATAGCATTACTAAGTTAAAATCGCCATGCGATTACTTCGAGTTATATTAATCGCATGGCGATTTCAACTTGGACCTGGTTTACTATATGGTTGGCTTCAATGGCTTGGTAGAATTAGCGAATATGATGAATATATTCGTTATATTCCACAAAACGAAGATAACGAAGTATTCTGCATCTTCGTGTTAGCTACCTATTCGTCAACTTCGCTAATTCTAGCAATCATATAGGAAAGTTGACTATAGAGACAGCTAAGTTTAATTCGCTATGCGATTATATTACTTTGCTTTTTTTTTATAAATAGAATAATTATAATACCTGATAATTATTAAAATTATACTATTTATAAAAAAAAAACTGTCATATATTCGCATAGCGAATTAAACTTAGCTGTCTCTATGGTAAACTTTCCTATATGATTGCTAGAATTAGCAAAGTTGACGAATAGGTAGCTAAAACGAAGATGCAGAATACTTTGTTATCTTCGTTTTGTGGAATATAACGAATATATTCGTCATATTCGCTAATTCTACCAAGCCAACCATAGTAAACCAGGTCCAAGTTGAAATCGCAATTCGATTAATTCAAGTTATAATAATCGAATTTCGATTTTTAACTTAGCACTGCTATATTCCATATTAGGCTAGAATTAACGAATATGGAATATAGCAGTGCTAAGTTAAAATCGAAATTCGATTATCATAACTTGAAATAATCGAATTGCGATTTCAACGTAATTCTCAAATCCGACAGTACATTCTAGTATATGGAGACGTTCCCATGGTGATGGGGACGCTCCATGAGCATGGAAGTCGGCAGAAGCGGCAACGGGCACTGACTGGAGCAGCTAGGAAGCCAGGAATCCAAAGGACAGGTAAGAACAACTTTAGGGAAGTGGGAAAGAAAAAAATATAACAATTAAAAAAAAAAAAAAAAAAAAAAAAAAGAATATTCGAAATATCGAATTTATATCACTATATTCGAAATATTCGCGAATTAGCGAAGTGCCGATATTCGCGGAAAAAATTCGATATTCGAATATTCGCGCTCAACATTAGTCATTATATAGGGAAATTATACTGGCACACATTATGGGGGCATTTTATTATGGCACATTGTCAGGCACCATGGGGATAAAGGGAGGCGCACTATTGGGGCACGATATGGGAGTATTTTATACTGGCGCAAATTATAGGGCGCTATGGGGACCTTGTCTCAACTGGGGGCACTAAAAGTTTTTTTGGGCACACAGTAAGGGGCATTGGCACACATTATGAGGTTACTATGGGGGCATTGGCCCTACAGGGGGCACTAAGAGGGGCGACTTTTTATACTGCCACACAACAGGGCACTTTTATTTTTACTGCAACACATTATAAAGATAATTATTACCAGGGGCACATTCTTTGCACAGGGGCCCTCTGCTGTCTGTGTCCACCCCTGGCTAATCTTCTGAAAGTTCAGCTACTGTATGTCACGTCCTTTTCCAAGTTTCTGGTCTAGGCTGTGGACAGGACGTCATTTCCACTGTTGATGAGACCAGAACTACTCGTCTTTCTGGTATATTCACAAAACCTGAATCCACCTCATCTGTAGAGATGTCCCGAACTATTCGCCGGTGAACAGTTCCCGGCGAACATAGCTTGTTCGCGTTCACCGCAGTGGGCGAACATATGCGATGTTCGGTCCGCCCCCTATACATCATCATTGAATAAACTTTGACCCTGTACCTCACAGTCAGCAGACACATTCCAGCCAATCAGCAGCAGACCCTCCTTCCCAGACCCTCCCACCTCCTGGACAGCATCCATTTTAGTTTCATCCGGAAGCTGCATTCTTAGTGAGAGGAGGGACAGTGTAGCTGCTGCTGATTTAATAGGGAAATCAATAGCTAGGCAAGTGTCTTCAGTGTCCACTACAGTCCTGAAAGACTTATCTGATCTCTGCTGTAAGGACAGCACCCCAAAATGCCCTTTTTAGGGCTAGAACATCAGTCAGTTTTTTTTCCCTGTGTAATCAAATTGCAGTTGCCTGCCTGCCTACCAGCGTGTGTGTCAGGCTCACAGCCCTGCAAGTGCATAGTGTCACCAGCGCAACTCATATCTGGTGTCACATTCGATTCCATTTAAAGAAAAACAACAATTTTGACTGTAAATAACTAGCAGTCAGTTGCACACGTGTTTATGTGTTTAAGGCCCAGTGCAGTGCATAGTGTCACTTCAGCGCCATTCATATCTGATGTCACATTCGATTCCATTTAAAGAAAAAAAACAATTTTGACTGAATAAATAGCAGTCAGTTACACACGTGTTTGTGTGTTTAAGGCCCAGTGCATTGTATAGTGTCACTTCAGCGCCATTCATATCTGGTGTCACATTCGATTCCATTTAAAGAAAAAAAACTATTTTGACTGAATAAATAGAAGTCAGTTGCACACGTGTTTGTGTGTTTAAGGCCCAGTGCAGTGCATAGTGTCACTTCAGCGCAACTCATATCTTGTGTCACAGTAGCTTGCACGCATAGTACAACTTAACTAATCTAAAAAAAATGTCAGGCAGAGGCAGGCCACCCCGCAGGGGCCGTCGTGGTCGTGGTGCTGTGATTCTCTTTGGCCCTAGACTAATGCCCAGTGTTCAGAGGCCACGTACCCTGAGTTCTGAGGACATAGTTGACTGGCTAACACAGGACACCAAAACTTCTACAGCTTCCGCTCGGAACCTTGACGCACCATCCTCCTCCAGCTCAGCTTCGGGCACCTCTCAAGTTACCACTCGCCCGTCTGCCGCCACCACCAACACTAGCACAATAGCCGCTTCACTTGATCTGTCAGAGGAGTTATTTACACATCAGTTGGAAGAAATGAGTGATGTGCAACCATTATTGCCAGAGGATGTAGATAACAGGGATAAGTCTCAGTCAGGCAGCATTACACACATGGACGTACGGTGTGATGATGATGATGTTGTACCCGATGCTGCTTCCTTTGCTGAGTTGTCAGATACAAGGGAAGCGGTTGATGATGACGATGTGTCCCTGGATGTCACGTGGGTGCCCGCTCGAAGAGAAGAAGAACAGGGGGAAAGTTCAGATGGGGAGACAGAGAGGAGGAGGAGACGAGTTGAAAGCAGGGGGAGGTCGTCGCAAGGAGCTAGTGGCACAGTCAGACAGCATGTATCGGCAACCGTGGTCAGCCAGACAGCACGCCAATTAACGCATGCTGTTGCCACCACCAGAATGCCGTCATTGCAAAGCTCAACAGTGTGGCATTTTTTTTGGTGTTTCTGCCTCTGATAACAGCAATGCCATTTTCAATCTGTGCCAAAAGAAACAGAGTCGTGGGAAGTCCAACACCCACCTAGGTACAACTGCTTTGCGAAGGCACATGATCTTACATCACAAACGCCTATGGGATCAACACATGAGTAAAAGCAGCACACAAACTCAAAGCCACCATCCTCCTCCTAGTCCAGCATCTTCAGCCACGTCAACCACTGCTGTCTTCCTTGCCCCCTCTCAACCACCCGCCACTCCGCCTCTCGTCTTGAGCAGTTCCTGCTCGTCTGCCCACAGTCAGGTGTCTGTCAAGGACATGTTTTAGCATAAGAAGCCAATGTCACCAAGTCACCCCCTTGCCCGGTGTCTGACAGCTGGCTTGTCTGAACTCTTAGCCCGCCAGCTTTTACCATACAAGCTGGTGGAGTCTGAGGCCTTAAAAAAATTTGTAGCTATTGGGACACCGCAGTGGAAGGTACCATTTCTTTGCACAAAAGACAAACCCCAACCTGTTCTCGATTGTGCAAAAGGAAGTCATGGCATGTCTGGCACACAGTGGTGGGGCAAGAGTCCATCTGACCACTGATACCTGGTCTGCAAAGCACGTTCAGGGCAGGTATATCACCTACACTGCGCATTGGGTAAACCTGCTCACGGCTGCCAAGCATGGAATGCGTGGCTCTGCAGAGGAGTTGGTGACACCGCCACGACTTGCAGGCAGGCCTGCTGCCACCTCCTCTACTCCTCCTACTCCATCCTCTTCCATAACCTCCTTGGCTGAGTCCTCTTCTGCTGCTGCGTCTTGCTCCACATCAACGGCACCCCCCCAGCTCCCCAGGGGCTATTCCACATCCAGGATACGACAGTGTCACACCGTCTTGGGGTTGACTTGCCTGAAAGCAGAGAGTCACACTGGACCAGCACTCCTGTCCGACCTGAACGCACAGGAGGATCAGTGGCTGACTCCACACCAAATGGAGATCGGCAAAGTGGTGTGTGAAAACGGAAGCAATTTGTTGGCAGCATTGAATTTGGGCAAGTTGACACATGTGCCGTGCATGGCACATGTGTAATCTGATCGTACAACACTTTGTGCATAAGTACCCAAGCTTACAGGACATCCTCAAGCAGGCCAGAAAGGTGTGTGGCCATTTCAGGCGTTCCTACACGGCCATGGCGCACTTTTCAGACATTTAGCGCCGAAACAACATGCCAGTGAGGCGCTTGATTTGCGACAGCCCGACACATTGGAATTCAAAACACTCCTAATGTTCGACCGCCTGCTCCAACAAAGAAAAAGCCTGTCAACGAGTATTTGTATGACCAGGGTGCTAGGACAGCCTCTGCGGAGCTGGGAATTGTTTTGCCACGTTACTGGACGCTCATGCGCAATGCCTGTAGGCTCATGCATCCTTTTGAGGAGGTGACAAACCTAGTCAGTCGCACCGAAGGCACCATCAGCGACATTATCCCATTTGTTTTCTTCCTGGAGCGTGCCCTGCGAAGAGTGCTGGATCAGGACGTAGATGAGCGTGAAGAGGAAGAGTTGTGGTCACCATCATCACCACCAGAAACAGTCTTATCAGCATCGCTTGCTGGACCTGCGGCAACGCTGGAAGAGGAGTCCTCTTCTGCCACATTCCTCCTCTGACTCCTCTTCCTCAAAGAGGAGTCAGAGGAGGAATGTGGCTTTGAGGAGGAGGAAGACCAACCACAGCAGGCATCCCAGGGTGCTCGTTGTCACCTATCTGGTACCCATGGTGTTGTACGTGGCTGGGGGGAATAACAGACCTTAGTGAGATCAGTGAGGACGAGGGACGGGACATGAGTAGCTCGGCATCCAACCTTGTGCAAATAGGGTCTTTCATGCTGTTGTGCCTGTTGAGGGACCCTCGTATAAAAAGGCTGAAGGAGAACGACCTGTACTGGGTGGCCACGCTACTAGACCCCCGGTATAAGCAGAAAGTGCCTGAAATGTTACAGAATTACCGGAAGTCGGATAGGATGCAGCAGTTCCAAAATAAATTAAAAAGTATGCTTTACACAGCGTATAAGGGTGATGTCACAGCACAACGGGAATCTAACAGGGGAAGAGGTGAAATTAATCCTCCTCCTACCACGACCACGCCGGCAAGGACAGGACGCTTTACAGAAGTGTTGTTGATGGAGGACAGGCGGAGCTTTTTAAGTCCTACGCATCGCCAATCGCCACAGCCCTTCTGGGTCCACGCTCAGAGAACGACTTGACCAACAGGTAGCAGACTACCTCGCCTTAACTGCAGATATTGACACTCTGAGGAGCGATGAACTCCTTGACTACTGGGTGTGCAGGCTTGACCTGTGGCCTGGGCTATCCCAATTTGCGATAGAACTTCTGGCCTGCCCCGCTTCAAGTGTCCTGTCAGAAAGGACCTTCAGTGCAGCAGGAGGTATTGTCACTGAGAAGAGAAGTCGCCTAGGTCAAAAAAGTCTAGATTACCTCACCTTTATTAAGATGAATGAGGGATGGATCCCGAAGGGACTGACAGTGGGCAATACATTCAACTAAAAAAGACCTAATGACTGAGATGAGCTGCCTTGGGCTAAAAATGGTCCACACACTTCTGTATTTTATCTCTGAATGCCGGATGACTTGCGTGACTTATCCGCCACCAATTAGGGTTCAAGCCTCAGTGTTTTAGGGCACTTTCCGCCTGGGAAACATCCATTTTTCTGGCCGCTGCTACAGCAGCTGCTGCAACAGTGCCTAGTGTTTCAGGCATGTGTACATGCCTAATTTTTCTGGCCTCTGGTGCTGCACTGTGGCTTCAAAAACCAAACAAAAAAAGGCACATACATGTGTCAATTCTCCTTCGTGATCGTTACCTTGTTGTGGTGAAGGGGCTTGCGTATCACAATGAAGCGACCACCTCTATGAGTGTGTTGGCAATGGCAATGTTGGCACCTCCCAGATGATAAGGTCGTTACTTCATTGTGAACAGATCAAAAGCGATCGGCTGGATAATTTTGCATAGAAAAAACATTAATTTTCTTTGTGATCATCTAAGGTGATCATTAAAGCCTACTAGGCCAACAATGGGCCCACACTGCAAAATCATTGTTTTCTGGGTCACTTAACTGTCACTTAACTACCTCAGCACGACCATAGGCTTTGAAAACCCCCATCGCCTGTAATCTCCCAAACGTGCGCACAAGCACAGTCATCACTACACTAAGATTGACGCATAGAGGAATACAATTTATGTCATGAGTGTGTCAACTATTGACAATTCTTTGTGGTTGTCTAAAATCTATTCCATACACGTCCCCTGATAGGGGACGTAACAGGGATTAAACTGATAGGAATAGTACTACTTAACACACCACACATATTGGGATTGCACGTACATTACACAGCGCACGCACAGTGCCCCAAATTTGAAGTAGGAGGACCGGCCAAGCGTCTTTTTCCATCTCCCGGTTCCTAAAATAGATGCCATATACACGTCCCCTGATAGGGGACGTAACAGGGATTAAACTGATAAGAATAGTACTACTTAACACGCCGCTCATATCTGGTGGCACATTCGATTGCACGCGCAGTGCCCCAAATTTGAAGTAGGAGGACCGACCAAGCATCTTTTTCCATCTCCCGGTTCCTAAAATCGATGCCATATACATGTCCCCTGATAGGGGACGTAACAGGGATTAAACTGATAAGAATAGTACTACTTAACACGCCGCTCATATCTGGTGGCACATTCGATTGCACGCGCAGTGCCCCAAATTTGAAGTAGGAGGACCGACCAAGCGTCTTTTTCCGTCTCCCGGTTCCTAAAATCGATGCCATATACACTTCCCCTGATAGGGGACGTAACAGGGATTAAACTGATAAGAATAGTACTACTTAACACGCCGCTCATATCTGGTGGCACATTCGATTGCACGCGCAGTGCCCCAAATTTGAAGTAGGAGGACCGACCAAGCATCTTTTTCCATCTCCCGGTTCCTAAAATCGATGCCATATACATGTCCCCTGATAGGGGACGTAACAGGGATTAAACTGATAAGAATAGTACTACTTAACACGCCGCTCATATCTGGTGGCACATTCGATTGCACGCGCAGTGCCCCAAATTTGAAGTAGGAGGACCGACCAAGCGTCTTTTTCCGTCTCCCGGTTCCTAAAATCGATGCCATATACACTTCCCCTGATAGGGGACGTAACAGGGATTAAACTGATAAGAATAGTACTACTTAACACGCCGCTCATATCTGGTGGCACATTCGATTGCACGCGCAGTGCCCCAAATTTGAAGTAGGAGGACCGACCAAGCATCTTTTTCCATCTCCCGGTTCCTAAAATCGATGCCATATACACGTCCCCTGATAGGGGACGTAACAGGGATTAAACTTATAGGAATACTACTACTTAACACACCTTATAATAACGCAAAGTGAGGCAACGCAGAGAGAGGAGTCTGAAGAAGAGGAGTCAGAGGAGGAAGGTGGCTTTGAGGAGGTGGAAGACCAAACACAGCAGGCGTCCCAGGGGGCTTGTTGTCACCTTTCGGGGACCCTTGGAGTTGTACGTGGCTGGGTGGAGGAAGAGACCTTCAATGACATCAGTGAGGACAAGGAACGGGACATGGCTAGCTTGGTATCCAACCTTGTGCAAATGGGGAGTTTGCGGTTGTGCAAATGGACTGTTTGCGGTTGTTTGCGGTGCGTTAAACAGGGAGTTTGGTCTGTCACTATGAAGCGGGCGTAACCGTTACACTACCTGATCGATACAACATCATACTTGATGTTTTAAAGCACATTATTCCAAACAATTTAGGAATGTTAGGTGATTTATGCCCTTTATGGATTAAAACCCGACTCTGCGTCAACTACGTAATTTTCCATGGGAGTTTTGCCATGGATCCCACTCCGGCATGCCACAGTCCAGTTGTTCGTGCCCTTGAAAAAACTTTTCCTTCACTATTGTGGCCAGAAAGAGTCCCTGTGGGTTTTAAAACTTGCCTGCCCATTAAAGTCAATGGCGGTTCGCCCGGTACGCCCATTCGCGAACATTTGCGAAAATTTGCGTTCGCCGTTCGCAAACTGAAAATTTTATGTTCGCGACATCTCTACTCATCTGCACATGCCCAAGAAATGGTTCTGGCCTCTTCTACAGCAGATATATCGTCCCATCCATTATCCAGGTTGGAAATCTGATAAAGTTCATGACATTGGTGGAAGCTAAATTTTTTGTAGAGAAGCACAATGTGACCGGGTGCCTGGTAGGTAATGTTCAGATAAGTTCCTGAAAATTTGATTCAGCTGCTTTGCCAAATTTTACTAACATTTTTTCTTTGTGAAGAATTACTTGGTCACGAAGCGCATTTGTTTATAAGTAGTGGGTACAATTATATCAAGCCCACCCGCAGCCAATGTACCCCTCAGATGACGCATTCAGTGCTGATTGCTGCATCTGACATTAATATTTAAGGTCTATAATTTAAAAAAATTAAAATAAAATCATACTCACCTCATCCATTTGATCACGAAGAGCTCTCTGCCTTCATCCTGATTAAACATCCAGAGCTAAATCTCACGCAGCGCTGTGCACGAGATTTCACTCAGGATCTTCAATCAAAATGGAGGAGGCGGGCTCATCGCGCTCAAGCAGATGAGGTGAGTATGATTTTTTAAATCAAATTTCAGGGAAAATCGATTCGTTACCACGATTCATGAGGAAATTCGGCTTTGTGGCGAATCAAATTTTGCCTGAAATTCGGATCGAAGTCCAATTCAGACACTTTGATTCGCTCAACACTAGTGGTAGGCCAATCTATGCAACTTCTTAAAGGTTTGAATATTACAAACTTTGTTTTGCAGGGAAATAATGTGTAATTAAGGTGAGTCCTTAAAAAATTCCTTTAAAGGGGTTGTGATATGAAAAGTAATCTAGTTTTTTCAAACCAGTACCAGTAACTGAATACTTTTGTAATTGCACGTAATTAAAAATTCATTTTTTTCCCCTTATTTCTCCATCCACCCCACTGAGGTGGTTGCACGTGCTCAGTTTAAAGGGAACCTGTCACCAGTTTTATGGTGTCCTAACTAAGGGCAACATAAATAAGTGACTGATTCTCTTAGCAAAATGCTGGGTCACTTTCTTTAATTGACCCAGTCAATCTGCAAACATCTTGTATTAAAAAGCTCCAGCTAATAATGATGAGTCATGAATATTTATGAGCTCCTGACTCTTCCCGCCCACCTGCTGCTGATTGACAGTATAGTATAATCATGACTGATTGACAGTTATTTTCCATATGAATCAGCAGCAGGTGGGCAGGGGAGTGGCTACAGCTCTGAATAAAAAAAAACGCTGGACTCACTGTCATCACGCTGGACTCAAATCAGCTCATTAGCATGTGGCATCTTTGTGGGTATATTATGAGGTAACCATCTGTGACACCAGTAAGTGAATACATCTAAGGTACTTTTTAGTAGTTAATGATTGTATATTAGTTAGATTATAATCAAATATCCACATGACAGGTTCCCTTTAAATCTTCATTTATCATCAAGTTGTGTCAGTTATGCAAAGCGCCGCCCCCCCAGGGCCCTATCGCGTCCCAGATTTAGTGGAATGCCGTGTGGTGTGGCCTATATGTGTCATGGTGCTTCTTCCTGGATACAGCAGAACCCCAGGCTTAAGCTCTGAAGCAAATAAAGGGAAATAGTTGCATTAGGCCTTGGTAAACTTTAACAGCAGCTTTATTTGGGTAAACTTGTTTCCAGAAATATTCAGGCTTATCCTATATTCAGGCTTTCTCTTGGTTCCAGCAGGCATAAACAGGCAGGCAAACGTGGTAACTGTGTTTTCTCTCTTTCTTTGCTGGGCTGGCAGGCTTGCTTAATAACTCTGCTTTCTTCCTCTTTGCTGTACTAAACTCTGTTTTGGTCTGGTTACTGGACTTTTGGTCGGTTCTGGTATCCTTGGATTGGGGTCCATTTTGCTGTTGTCCCCCTCCTGACACTCAGTAAAGTAAATTAGCATGGAGTCTTGGTGCTCTGCAAGCTACTTCCCTTTTGTGGTTCCTGCTCCAGCCGAAGAACACTTTTCTGGCTGCTATATCTTCTGGCAACTGAAGAACACTTTCCTCTGGTTGCTATATCTTCCATACATCTGATTCCATGGCAAGCATAGCTTAGCCTGCACTGGCTGTTATAGGCAGGTCTGGCTGTGACCCTGCCCAGGCTTACACTTCACTGTCTAGACAAAACTAGAACTCTCTAGAACTGCTGTCCCTCCCTTCTGGTAAAAGCAGGACTGGCTCACTTCTGCACAAAGGGGGGGGGGGGGGGGAATGGAAGGGTAAGTTCCATTCTATCTAAGTATATGTCTCTCTCTCTCTCTGCCGTATATGCTGCCACCTGCTGGTGAACCAGGCATATTACATGAACATAACAATTGCATAATAATATCAATGCACACTTGTGAAGGATGTGGAAATAAATACAAGAATTACATTGGTGTTTGCAATAAAAGACAGTAGCATGGTGAAAGAATAGTAACACCACTTTAGGGTATTACAATTACAGGGAAAGAGCTACAGCAGAAAGAACATGACCCCTGAGCTGCAAGCCTGAGATAAACCTAGCAGAACAATCAAAGCAATAAATGTGGAGATCTCTGGATCCCTCTGAGGTACAGGCTTTGTTCTAGATATGTTAGCGAGAGATTGTCATGTACTATATGATGTCTGATTTTCATTATTATTATTTTTACATAAATCATGGCATAATCCCTTTAAGGGTAAATTACCTGAGGATTCAGGTACTATCATTAAGCCACTACTGTATATTTTACTTAATGTTATCCTGACTGAGAGCTAAACTTTAGCCTTGTCCCTTGATTCTGCCTTTATCAAGCTCCTTTGGATTTGTAAATTGATACTTGTTGTCCAACCTCTTAACCCCTGGCCTATTTTCTGATTTCATTTTTATCTCATCTTCAGTTTTTTTATTATCCTGATCCTTTGTCCCTATGGTTTGAGACTTCCTGGGCAATCACAAGGCAAAATAATATTTAGAGCTGGTTTAGCACAATCGACTGCAGGGAGCGTCCTTGGAAGAGTGAGGTAGGCATTTTTACCAGGATATACTGAATGTTGAATGCTGCTATCAAGGATAGTATAATCATGACTGGAGACCACATTTGGGGACTGTTTTGGGAATTTTTTTTTGAGTTTTTATTTCAGGCTTGAAATTGAGTTGCTAAGCATTAATTTGAACACAACGAACAGCACCCAACGAAAACCAAAATTTTATGGCAACAGGCAACATTCTGCTTTACAGAGCTATCTAAATTATGGCAAGTCTCTCAAGTCTCTTACTTGAACTAATCCCACACTGTAGATAGCTCTAGAATCTAAGCTTGTATACTCTCAATAACCCTTAAAATTACTCTTTTTTCTAGGCAGGCTTGTGACAAGATTTCCTGGTGCTCAAGGGGTTTCTAAATATTTCTTAACTATGTAGTTTGTTCCTGACTATGATTGCTCTTTTCATCTCTCCTAAGCCTAAAAATTATATATATATATATATATATATATATATAAAATACAAATAGTGCAGCAGCACAGTCAGAGCCAGTGGACTGGGTGCAAATCCCCACAGAGGCAGGCCACTCCTCCACGGTATACAGGAGATGAAAAAACGAGGCAGCACTTCCAGCTTTTGGTGTACGGGTGAAGACCCCAAACTTTAATCCAAGCGACGTTTCGGCCTACTCAATGAGGCCTTTATCAAGCTACATAACAGTGCAAATAACTGGGTATATATACCCACACTACAATACAAGTGAGTGACAATCAGTGGTTACACCTGTTAACAATCAAGTCACATGACCTAAGACTACATCGTCACATGGTGTTCCGACATAATAAACATAATACTTTAGCTCTAGCTACAGTAGCTTTAAAAAGGTGAAGGAGTTTGCTGTGCCCCCCCTGATGTCGTATAGGAGAGCTGATAGTCTGAAGGACAAACTTGTGAGAGCAGATGTTACCGGGGGTAAGGCCCCCGTTCAAACCTATATAGGCCGCAAGAAAAATGGGTGTTACCCATGTTTAAACTGTGTTAATTGCAATTATATGCTGAAAGGGGACAAATTCTTACATCCGGTACTGAATACCCAGTTTGAAATCAGACATTTTCTGACCTGTGATAGTTCATTCGTGGTATACCTCTTGTCTTGCCCCTGCAATCTCCTTTATGTAGGGGAAACTATTTGCGAGGTCAAGACCAGAATGAACTATCACAGGTACTCGATCCGTCAGAAGAGGAGAGATCTCCCGGTGCCCAAACATTTTGTTGAAGCGGGACACAAAGAGAAGGATCTTAAATTTAGGGTCATTGACCACATCCCCCCACTTAAAAGGGGAGGAAATAGGGAAAAATTGTTGAAGCAACGTGAGATCCTGTGGATACACAGATTACACACACTGAAGCCAGATGGCCTCAATGCTGAGTGTAGATGGGAACTATATGGATAAGGGAGATATGTGTGGTGCTCATCTACGTGGGGGGTTCTTGATCGTTGAGTCTGGTGTAGGAGAAACATAACAGTGCACGCTTTCTGAATATACTATCTTTATATACTGACACTGTATTTCCTCTTTTTCCAGGATGTTTTGATTAGCTTGATGAACTTTTATCTTGGTATTGGATGGAGCCACCCTAATCCTTTGGATATGGATTTGGTATTGAAACTACGTGTGGAGACATACGGGACGACGTCAGACGGCCTGGGACTATTACATGATTGCACTATGTGTCCAACACTGTTCTATAATGTACGGATTGATTGTTGGTGTATGCGCGTTACTGACCACACAATTGGGGGTCAGTGACTTGACATACACGCTATCTTGAATATGTGTATGCTGATGGGAGGAGTGTGTCCCATAACAGCCACACCACATGAAGTAGATGGTGATGGCAAAGGGGGATGATATAATCGCTTGAGCTGGTGGCTGGGCTCGATTTTCCTCCCCCTTGGCCATTTCCAAACACATTCTTATGTTTGGATCTGTGCGCATGTATTTGCTCTGGCCGCGCTGGGCTCGTCCGCCTGTCTAAGCTTGTTTACATCGCCATGGTGACGGCTGGGTCCCGCCTACGACGTGACGTGCGCTGGACCACATGATCTGGCCTCCCTCCCACAGCAGCTGCGGCTCCTGCGTGCGCTCTGGTGGATGACGCTGCGGTCCATTAGAGCGTGACGTGGGGGCGTGGCGCTGTTGGGGGCGCGGCCGGAGTCGTCTGGTCCGGCGCATGCGCACTGCCGACTGGGGGACGCCAACGCTGACAGCATGGTGATGTGGACAGGTAGAATGTCTGTAGATGGTGAGCTCCGTCCAATTTTTAATAAGGTACAGCTGCAACTGCAGCAGATGATTTTAACTCTTTATGTACTGCACCACATAATGGTCACTGTATAAAAGGGGCTTTGATCCTCTATATTTGATGTATTGTATATGCATTGTAACTGTTGCGCACTTCACTTATGTTCTTATGAATAAGATTAACACTTTTTGATGCACAAAAAGGAGCTAAAGTATTATGTTTATTATGTCGGAACACCATGTGACGATGTAGTCTTAGGTCATGTGACTTGATTGTTAACAGGTGTAACCACTGATTGTCACTCACTTGTATTGTAGTGTGGGTATATATACCCAGTTATTTGCACTGTTATGTAGCTTGATAAAGGCCTCATTGAGTAGGCCGAAACGTCGCTTGGATTAAAGTTTGGGGTCTTCACCCGTACACCAAAAGCTGGAAGTGCTGCCTCGTTTTTTCATCTCCTATATATATATATATATATATATATATATATATACAGTTGTGTTCAAAATTATTCAACCCCCAATGCTGTAAAGGGTTTCAGGGAATTTAGTTTACATTTGTAATTGTGTTCAGAATGAAATCTTACAAGGACTTTTTAAAGAACCAAATGCAACTAAAATGACATCAATTGTTTTTGTAATACAGTAGTAAATGTTTTTTTTTGTGATTTCTTCATTGACACAATTATTCAACCCCTTAAAGACTACCACTCTTAAGAACAGAGGTTCATTCAAGTGTTTTCGATCAGGTATTGAAAACACCTGTGGATATCAAGGAGCAGCAATCAAGCATAATAAGCACCAATTAGGCAGATTTAAAAGGACTGTGATACTCAGCTCCTTCTAGACATTTACTGGTGTGTTTACAAACATGGTGAAGTCAAGAGAATGGTCCAGGAAGACAAGAGAAGAGGTGATTTCTCTTCACAGGAAGGGCAATGGCTATAAGAAGATTGCAAAGATGTTAAACATACCAAGAGACACCATAGGAAGCATCATTCGCAAATTCAAGGCAAAGGGCACTGTTGAAACGCTACCTGGTCGTGTCAGAAAGAAGATGCTCACTTCGACTGCTGTGCGCTACCTGAATCGCAAAGTGGAGAAAAGTCCCCGTGTGACTGCTGAGAAACTGAAAAATGATTTGTCAGATGTAGGAACTGAAGTTTCAGCTCAGACAATAAGGCGCATACTGCGTAATGAAGGCCTCCATGCCAGAACTCCCAGGCGCACCCCCTTCTTGCTGTCTCCAAAGAATAAGAAGAGTCGACTGCAGTATGCCAAAAGTCATGTGGACAAACCACAAAAGTTTTGGGATAGTGTTCTGTGGACTTATGAAACAAAATTAGAACTGTTTGGGCCCATGGATCAATGCTATGTTTGGAGGAGGAAGAACAAGGCCTATGAAGAAAAGAACACCTTGCCTATTGTGAAGCATGGCAGGGGGGTCAATCATGCTTTGGGGCTGTTTTGCTTCTACAGGTACAGGGAAGCTTCAGCGTGTGCAAGGTACCATGAATTCTCTTCAGTACCAGGAGATATTGGATGAAGATGTGATGCAGTCTGTCACAAACCTGAGGCTTGGGAGACGTTGGACCTTTCAACAGGACAATGATCCCAAGCATACCTCCAAGTCCACTAGAGCATGGTTGCAGATTAAAGGCTGGAATATTTTGAAGTGGCCATCACAGTCACCAGACTTAAATCCTATTGAGAACCTCTGGTGGGACTTAAAGAAAGCAGTTGCAGCACGCAAGCCTAAGAATGTGACTGAACTGGAGGCTTTTGCCCATAAAGAATGGGCGAAGATACCCTTAGATTGCTGCAAGACACTTGTGTCAAGCTATGCTTCACGTTTAAAAGCTGTTATAACTGGAAAAGGATGTTGTACTAAGTACTAAGATTGAATGTCACTTGGGGGTTGATTAAAACTGATAATGATGTAAGCACAGAAAATACATTTGTGGTTATTTCATTATAAATATTATGTTATATTTGTCTGAATTACAAGTACCTCTTTGATTTAATTGTAAACAAGATGACTGAAATGATCAAAATCAATGTCAAACTGGCCAAAACACTCAATTTCAGTGGGGGTTGAATAATTTTGAACACAACTGTATATATATACAGTACAGACCAAAAGGTTGGACACACCTTCTCATTCAAAGAGTTTTCTTTATTTTCATGACTATGAAAATTGTAGATTCACACTGAAGGCATCAAAACTATGAATTAACACATGTGGAATTATATACATAACAAAAAAGTGTGAAACAACGGAAAATATGTCATATTCTAGGCTCTTCAAAGTAGCCACCTTTTGCTTTGATTACTGCTTTGCACACTCTTGGCATTCTCTTGATGAGCTTCAAGAGGTAGTCACCTAAAATGGTTTTCACTTCACAGGTGTGCCCTGTCAGGTTTAATAAGTGGAATTTCTTGCCTTATAAATTGGGTTGGGACCATCAGTTGCGTTGTGGAGAAGTCAGGTGGATACACAGCTGATAGTCCTACTGAATAGACTGTTAGAATTTGTATTATGGCAAGAAAAAAGCAGCTAAGTAAAGAAAAACGAGTGGCCATCATTACTTTAAGAAATGAAGGTCAGTCAGTCCAAAAAATTGGGAAAACTTTGAAAGTGTCCCCAAGCGCAGTCACAAAAACCATCAAGCGCTACAAAGAAACTGGCTCACATGCGGACCGCCCCAGGAAAGGAAGACCAAGAGTCACTTCTGCTGTGAAGGATAAGTTCATCCGAGTCACCAGCCTCAGAAATCGCAGGTTAACAGCAGCTCAGATTAGAGACCAGGTCAATGCCACACAGAGTTCTAGCAGCAGACACATCTCTAGAACGACTGTTAAGAGGAGACTGTTTGAATCAGGCCTTCATGGTAGAATATCTGCTAGGAAACCACTGCTAAGGACAGGCAACAAGCAGAAGAGACTTGTTTGGGCTAAAGAACACTAGGAATGGACATTAGACACTGTCTATTTGAAATTGAAGGCATACTGAACCAGCATGGCTACCACAGCATCTTGCAGCGGCATGCTATTCCATCCGGTTTGCGTTTAGTTGGACCATCATTTATTTTTCAACAGGACAATGACCCCAAACACACCTCCAGGCTGTGTAAGGGCTATTTGACCATAAAGGAGAGTGATGGGGTGCTGCTCCAGATGACCTGGCCTCCACAGTCACCGGACCTGAACCCAATCGAGCAGAGTGAAGGCAAAAGGGCCAACAAGTGCTAAGCATCTCTGGGAACTCCTTCAAGACTGTTGGAAGACCATTTCAGGTGACTACCTCTTGAAGCTCATCAAGAGAATGCCAAGAGTGTGCAAAGCAGTAATCAAAGCAAAAGGTGTCTACTTTGAAGAACCTAGAATATGACATATTTTCAGATGTTTCACACTTTTTTGTTATGTATATAATTCCACATGTGTTAATTCATAGTTTTGATGCCTTCAGTGTGAATCTACAATTTTCATAGTCATGAAAATAAAGAAAACTCTTTGAATGAGATGGTGTGTCCAAACTTTTGGTCTATACTGTATGTATGTGTGTATGTCCGCTAAAGCAATCCGCACCGTCGCATTTACAATCATGACATTTTTCACAGCCATCTCCTGTGACTCGGAAAATGTCATAGGCTATGTTTTGAGTGGAAATTTTCACCCTGCGCTTTCCAATTTTTTGCCAAAAATACGCTTAGTAACCTAACCGCCAAACTACAGGAGCCATTGTCTATTGGCTGTTGTGGCAGTTAGCCTGGATATTCATCAGGTTGCATATAGCAACCAATCAGCTCATCTTCTATTTTACTACAGGTCATTAATATGAGCTCTGATTGGTTGCTATAAGCAATGAAGAACATTCTTAATATAAGACAGCTTATGTGTGAGTTAATATGATTTCGAATGAGACACTTAGCCAACGTTGTCGTAGAGACTGATGTAACTCACATGACCTTGAGCGTATACTAATTCTTTGAGGTTTTATATACTGTCAATTAAAGACAATAATGAAATATAAAAAATAGACAATAATGCCCCTCTGTGGAGGTCCTTGTTAGGGGGACGGGTGGCGTGTTGTGGAGGTCACTGTTAAAGGAGCGGGCTGCTGTGAAGGTTAAAGTTAAGGGAGTGGGCTGCTGTAGAGGTCACATTTTAATGAGGTGGGGCACAGTGGGAGGGTTAGTGTTAAGGGGGTGGGGGGCTGTAGCGGTCACTTTTATGGGGGTGGAATGCTGTAGAGGTCACTGTTATGGGGAATACAACATACACAAACATTAAATGTGTGTTTCGTTTTCACTTAGAGGAGGAATTCACTTTTGTTGCCAGCGGTTTAGACATTAATGGCTGTGTTGAATTATTTTGAGGGCAACCTAAATTTACACTGTTATACAAGCTGTACACTGAATTCTTTACATTGTATCAAAGTGTCATATTTCCAGTTTTGTCCCATGAAAAGTTATAATAAAATATTTACAAAAATGTGAGGGCAGAGAGACTGACACAGAGTCTGCTGCTGGTTTATATTTCATTTAGTGTGTAACTTTACTTCTGGATTTACATCTAAACTGCTTAGTTCTGCTGTATAATTTCCTTCATGAGCTCTGCTGCTTCTGGGGGGGTTACAGAGAGTTAAGAAACAGTACCCTCTCTTTGTCGATGTGTAGTGTATGGGCAGACATGATTCCAGCTATTCTTTGCACACCAGTTAAAAAAATTAGAATTACAGGCAGATTGCAGGGGTGTACTCACTTTTGTGAGATAATGTAAATACTTCAATGCACACTCACATCTGATCACTGGATGCACACTCACATCTGATCACTGGCAGCCCTTCTCTCCTTTATCTTAGTTGCGCTTAATGACCAACTAGGAACATGGATTTACAGAAACACCACTTTTCTAAAACATAACCTTTAATGATATAATATTAAAAGCCAATACGCCCTTATTAGAAATAAAAAGAAAAATAATCAAAAAGAAAATCAAAACCTCATGCGAGATGACTATTACACTTTCTGGTGATTGCAGAAAGGTAGGCAGACAAGTCATAGGCCTTGAATGGGGGCAATGTCCCTGATGCTGGCCGTATTGCTGTCGCCCTTCCTGTGATCCCGTGTCTCATACCTCCTGATAGCCCTTAGATGACCCTGACACGAGGGAGAAAATTCCAACAGTGTGGAATTAGGGCCCTAGGTTAGGACATAAACTAGTCTAAATACCAAAAATAACAAACAAATGCCATGCCCCAGGTGGGGTGACAAAAACCACCCAATAAAGTATGTGAAAATAATGTATAGTACAATAAAATAGAAAAAAGTGTCTGTAGAAAATGTCCTTTTTAGACCCTACGCCTTTCGCCTAGTTGATATCAGGCTCCTCAGGGGACATACCAAACTCAAAAGATCAAAAGAACTAGGAATATGCCAGGCAGTAAAGGAGAGTGCAGCTACCAGTAATCAGTGTTGGTAACAATTCAAAGAGGAAGGAAATCCTAGTAAAATTGGTAGGGAATTTTAATAAGAAAATTAGGAAAATATTTGGTAAAAGATGTTATATATATATGCAGAGAGGCGGCAGCAGGGTAGTCAGAGAAGCAGGCTGAGAAGCCTGCCTCTGCATTTTACAGTTCTCTGTCTTCAGCATACAGTACATACTTAAGACAGATTCTCCTTAACAATGCACAGTTACAGTGTTGCTAAGGGGACCCTTTAGAGGTAGTTTTGAAAAATAAGATTACAACAAATTCCCTAATAAAGTATAATATAGAAGTTATTAAAAGCACTGTCCCTGTGCATTTTTTTTTTTTACAGTTACACTTAATAAACTTGAATTTAAATTAATCTATAGGAATACTATAATGTGCCCTGAATTTCTTATTCAATAATTGCATTATGCAGAATCTGAGATTTTTTTTTCCATGCCAGCACTTACTCCACAAATATACTTGCACTATGGCCATTTATGTAGCGTGAATGGCAACACTGCACAATATTAATAGCATTTACTGCTGAGCACAAATATCTAGAAAGCTTATTTTCTCTCTTTTTACTCTATAAACCTTTGATTAACTTTCCTCACAATAGCTATTGTAAGACGTTTCCATAAGATGCTCTAGAATAAATGTTGTTGCCCTGGAAAAATTCTGTTTAATCCTGCTAACAGATAAGCTTCCACAGTTATAGTCTGTTCACTATATGAGCAGTGAATTTTCTGTGTGTTTGTTCCACCTTCTGTATTCCCTCTTTTCATTGTCTCTTCATACATAACTACCATCTTTGGCATTTCCCGTGGTGTGCCTGGCAGCTTCATAATGCTTTTTTTTCCAGCAGTAGTGTTGGGATTTGTATCATGCTAGCCTTGTATTTTGAGTGCCTCTGTTGTAGGCCTTTGTGGTTTCTGGGAACGGACTACACATTGGGTAATAGGGTCATGGTGCTGTGAATTTGACATGACTGACTCTTTCCAAGAGCCACTTAGATCAGGTCAAGAAAGGCTTAATCTTTTTTTTTTTATTATTATTACTTTTTGAAAAGTATACTACACTTTTTATGGTACTGATAAATGTGCATTCTTCTTGGTCCTTAATTTTTAAGTGTAAAACAGTACACAAGGGGTTAATCTAGAAACAATCTAGGGAGCCAAGTCAGTAGAATCAGTATAAGCCAAAACAGTAGACAAGGCATTAATCAAGAAATAAGACAAAGAGTCAAGCCAGGAGAATCAGTAGATAGGGTAAATCATGTTGTCAATGCACTGGAACGTACAAAAGAAACACAGCACTGCTCTGAACACAATGATCTCCTGGTTTTCACCATTTTACCGCTGTACAGGCATCTGGCCTTCGCTGTAGCAGACCCACCAGGCTGCTACCTCTTGCAATAGTCCCAGTGTCATTGTCAGCTGACCCACATGAGTTAGAGACATTAGTGCAAATCATTTAGGGAACAGCCATTACTTGCAGTCAAGAAACAGGCAAAGGTCAGAGGAGGAACAGTTCATGCGTATACGTGAAACTGGTCCGAGGACATCACAGGCAATGAACAGGCAGAGGTACATAAGCAAAAACATAAAAGTCAGGCAAAGGGAGCAGAACATACAGCTCAGGATAAATAGAAAGGTTGATCTGCACCTCAGTCAGCAACTGAACAAAAAGCAGAGAGATGGTTATCCTTTGCAGTATAACAGAGAGGTTTCACTGAATACTAGCCCAATACATACAGAGTGCTTGGAGCAAACCCCCATCTGCCTGTGATAGCAGGGCAGAGGCGGACATGAGTCTCCAAAGTAACAATAGCATCGAGCATGCAACCTATGAAATCAAATTATGACAAATCTACACATACAATCTTCCTATTATTTACTAAAGTAATGAACTTTCCCAGGCTCAATTTAATCAGGAGTTGGTTGGCTCTACCACTTCTGTTTTGCAGAATATTTGAATTAGAAACAAGCAACTTTCTTGAAAAAATTGATTCAGACCTGAATCAATCCTATCCAAATCAAATATGCTCCATTTACTCTGAAAATTGCTACAGTTGCAAGAAAAAGTATGTGAACCCTTTGGAATGATATGGATTTCTGCACAAATTGGTCATAAAATGTGATCTAAGTCACAACAATAGACAATCACAGTCTGCTTAAACTAATAACACACAAATAATTAAATGTTACCATGTTTTTATTGAACACACCATGTAAACATTCACAGTGCAGGTGGAAAAAGTATGTGAGCCCTTAGGTTTAATAACTGGTTGAACCTCCTTTGGCAGCAATAACTTCAAACATTTCCTGTAGTTGCAGATCAGATGTGCACAACGGTCAGGAGTAATTCTTGACCATTCCTCTTTACAGAACTGTTTCAGTTCAGCAATATTCTTGGGATGTCTGGTGTGAATCGCTTTCTTGAGGTCATGCCACAGCATCTAAATAGGGTTGAGGTCAGGACTCTGACTGGGCCACTCCAGAAGGCGTATTTTCTTCTGTTTAAGCCATTCTGTTGTTGATTTACTTCTATGCTTTGGGTCGTTGTCCTGTTGCAACACCCATCTTCTGTTGAGCGTCAGCTGGTGGACAGATGGCCTTAAGTTCTCCTGCAAAATGTCTTGATAAACTTGGGAATTCATTTTTCCTTCGATGATAGCAACCTGTCCAGGCCCTGACGCAGCAAACCATGATGCCCCCACCACCATACTTCACAGTTGGGATGAGGTTTTGATGTTGGTATGCTGTGCCTATTTTTCTCCACACATAGTGTTGTGTGTTTCTTCTAAACAACTCAACTTTGGTTTCATCTGTCCACAGAATATTTTGCCAGTACTGCTGTGGAACATCCAGGTGCTCTTGTGCAAACTGTAAACGTGAAGCAATGTTTTTTTGGACAGCAGTGGCTTCCTCTGTGGTATCCTTCCATGAAATCCATTCTTGTTTAGTGTTTTACGTATCGTAGATTCGCTAACAGGGATGTTAGCATATGCCACAGACTTTTGTAAGTCTTTAGCTGACACTCTAGTATTCTTCTTAACCTTATTGAGCAGTCTGCGCTGTGCTCTTGCAGTCATCTTTACAGGACTCCTAGGGAGAGTAGCAGCAGTGCTGAACTTTCTCCATTTATAGACAATTTGTCTTATCGTGGACTGATGAACAGCAAGGCTTTTGGAGATACTTTTATAACCCTTTCCAGCTTTAAGCAAGTCAACAATTCTTAATCATAGGTCTTCTGAGAGCTCTTTTGCGCGAGGCATAATTCACATCAGGCAATGCTTCTTGTGAAAAGCAAACCCAGAACTTGCGTGTGTTTTTTATAGGGCAGGGCAGCTGTAACCAACACCTCCAATCTCATCTCATTGATTGTACTCCAGTTGGCTGACACCTCACTCCAATTAGCTCTTGGAGATGTCATTAGTCTAGGGGTTCACATACTTTTGCCACCTGCACTGTAAATGTTTACATGTTATGTTCAATAAAAACATGGTAACATTTAATTCTTTGTGTGTTATTAGTTTAAGCAGACTGTGATTGTCTACTGTTATGACTTAGATAAAGATCAGATCACATTTTATGACCAATTTGTGCAGAAATCCATATCAGTCGAAAGGGTTCACATACTTTTTCTTGCAACTGTATATAACTATATGGGCTCATATTTTTTCTGAAAAAATTCAGATACAAAAATGTGAGTTCTCAAGATAAGAACGAGATAATACACGAGAAATAAGATATTGAATTTTCCTTCAAAAAGAACAAGAGTACTGGGTGCCTCAAGATATAATTGCTCTGGTTAGCTAAGTGGTCTTAAGGGATACTCTTAGGGGTGCTCTTTCTCATTAGGGTGACCAACAAGTTTGCATGGGGAGTATTGTAGTCTACCCAACGTTGCTCAGCCTTTCTGGGAAATATATGTCTTATATCTGCTGCCGTTCAGATAGGCATAGTGTTACCTTAGGGTTTATCATAAAGATATTAAAATTAGCTTTTCTTTAAAAAATAAAATAAAAATACATTATGCCTGATACCAGCAGATAATATACTAAAATGTGCATATATGTTTCCCAGAAAGGCTGATCAGTACAATACTTATCCATACTTGTTGGTCTCCCTAATGAGAACAAGCACCCGCAAGAATATTTATAAGGTAAGTCAGCTAACCACAGCATCCAGTACTCTTGTTATTTTGGAAGGACAACTGGGTTGCAAATTTCATCTCTAGTAGAGTACTATGTGTGGATCTCTCTGATACATGTCTCAGGGTATATAACAAAAACAGAACTCAAAAAGCGAATCATCCTGTAGCTATAGAATATCTGAATATATCTATCCACCTTTTTTTAGGGGTACCAGCTGTGCAGCAGAAAAGGAACTCTTCCCCCCAAGCTGCTTAATTCTAACACCCATACCAGAACAATTTTATGCGGCCTGTGATTTCACTTGGATTTCCATTTTAAAACACCTTCCTTTAGAGTCTTTCCTTTAAAAGTTAGTGTAAGAGGCTCATTGATCAAATTCATCAATTTCTCAGTCCCACCGTGATATATTAGTGGGCAAACTCAGCTACTCAATATTTTGGCAACACAGGCAGCCATGTTGAACATGTAACATTGTAAGACAAGGGAACGGGCTTCTATTAGCTGAGGATTTTTTTTTTTGTTCAAAGCAATTCTGCATGACAGAACATATCAAAATATTAATGCAAATGAGAATTGAAAGGACCCTTTGTATTAGTATTTCAAATAATTAAATCCTTGGTAGAATTGAGATATTATTCCTTGAAATGGCTACATAGCAGGTATTTTTTGTCACTGTCGTCTTTGATATTCAATCCTGCTATTGCCTGAAAGTATTTAATACCATGGTCGCAGCGTGCCGGTATTGCCCAGTATTTTAGATTGTTACAGGCAGCTGTTCTGTTACATTGTGCTCCTTCTCTCTGTGGAAAGACAACGAAGTCTATAATGACACAAGGATTGTCATGAAGTAAAGGAACAGTGAAAAGGTCAGTGCAGCTCTATGACTGCAATACTTCACATCATTAAGCATCAGGCATTTTTTCTTCCTTGTGGCAGCTAATTTATAATGAATACGTTATGACAGAACATTACTGCTCAGTATTCCTGTGACCTGAGCTGTAGGAAAAAAGTACAATAATTATATTCACTTAACAGTTTTGCTGCTGGTAATGTCAGTATGTAACAATATATGTATTTATAAATCTGATAGCATTATGATCATTTTATTAAAACTGCATGCCTACGTGTAATCAGTGCTTGCAAATGAGTCTACTAGAAAACGATGTATCAGCTATAATATGGTATGATGCTATATTTAGAGATGAGCAATGTATTTGAAAATTCGATTTGGCTGCTTTGCTGAATTAAAAAAATTAAATAAAATTTGCTTTGTGATAAATTACCTCACCATGTAGCGTATTTATTTGTAAGTAGTGGGTGCAATGACAGGGAGTGGCGCACTCATTGTACCCCGCATCTGACAGTAATAACACAGTGTAAAATAAAAATTAATGAATTAATTAAACCATACTTACCTGCAAAGAGCCGGCCGCCGCTATCTTGATTGAAGATCTAGCGTGAAATTTCGCACAGCCCGTGATAGTGTCATTTCGTCGGCCAGTGTGGTGACATCATACGTCACCGAGCATGGGATTTCGTGCAAGATCTTCAATCAAGTTGGCGGCGGCCGGCTCTTTGTGCTCAAATGGATGAGGTAAGTATTTTTTTTTTTTTACCATCATTCAGGGAAAATCGATTCGCTGCCTGGAACCAAGAGAAAATTTAGCTAAGTCCAGTTTTGTATGATATAGACCATGACAATCTCTTCCTAACAAAGCTAGAAGCAGCTCTGTTCCTCACATGGATCCAGAGACTTAATGCTCTGCAAGATTTACTTAAATCTGGCAGCTCAGGGGGCATGTCCGCTCTCTCTGGGGTGGGTCCTTTCCGCTGCAACTCTTTTTGTATTACAGATATGGGGGGGTGTCCTTTCTCAGAGGGTATCACATTCCTGCTGCAGCTCTCTCCTTGTAACAGTTACAGCTTCTGGCTTGTGGCATTTGAAGGACGGAACTGAGCATGTGTGTCCTTCTCAGGCTACTTTCACACTTGCGTTCTGAGCGGATCCGTCTGGTGTCTGCACAGACGGATCCGCTCCTATAATGCAGACCAATGGATACGTTCAGAACGGATCCGTCTGCATTATAGTTTAGAAAAAATTCTAAGTGTGATAGTTGCTCAGACGGATCCGTCCAGACTTTACATTGAAAGTCAATGGGGGACGGATCTGTTTGAAATTGAGCCATATTGTGTCAACTTCAAACGGATCCGTCCCCATTGACTTACATTGTAAGTCTGGACAGATCCGTTTGCTTCCGTGCGGCCAGGCGGACATCTGAGCGCTGCAAGGAGCATTCGGGTGTCCGCCTGCTGAGCGGAGCGGAGGACAGATGGTGCCAGACTGATGCATTCTGAGCGGATCCGCATCCACTCAAAATGCATTGGGGCAGTACGGATGCGTTCGGGGCCGCTTGTGAGAGCCTTCAAACGGAGCTCACAAGCGGAACCCCGAACGCTAGTGTTAAAGTAGCCTCAGTGATGTTACTGAGGTGGACAGGGAAATGAGGAAAATTACTATACGGATATATTTTATTGAATAACACACTACACTAGATTTTTAATCACGTCATTACAAAAATATTTAGATAATCACATGTCGTCACCAAAATATTCAGATCCAGGTTTGTATTCATATTTATAGGGCAAACCCTTTAACAAGCACCCCTACTTGGCAATGTTAGCATTAATAAAGCAGGGGAATTTTGCTGAGTCTTTTTTTATTTTTCCATGTCATCTGCATTAAAAAAAACTAAACTTACTATAATCCTGCAATGTTCCCATTGGCCACTAGGCCTAAAATAGGTCAAGACTTCCCATCTTTTTAAGGCAGCTACATGGACATAATGGTCAGGAGGAGTCTGCCTTGTCTTCTATGGGAGAGTTTTCTAGAGTGAGATGATAAGCTGTGGTTTAGTGTTACTTGTCATTGTAGTTCTGACTGTGGTGATAATGATAATAGCTATTGAAAAGTTACCTGTACAGAACAGGGAATTAGGGCCTATTATTAGGCCTAGTGGCCAGTGTGAAAATTGCACTGTAATATACCATTTTTAATATAGTGAGGTAGAAGAAAAAAAAAAAATCACCAAAAATAAATACATTTTTAACTTAAAAACGTGATTTAAACAATAGGAGATTTTCTGCTGACACATTCTCTTTAAATGCTAATCTAAACATGTAGATCAATTGCTACCACTGGTGGAAGCCATATTTGACCAAACAATTCCTCTGCAGTGGCCACCTCAGGTCAGTCATTCAGGTGATACATGAATGGGTCAGGTATGCCAGAGCTGATGCACTCTCCATTCTCCATAAAGAAGAGCCCAGATTAGGAAATCTCCCTCTAAAATGTCCATACACCCTAATAAGGCTTTTGGACAAGGGTTGTCTTCATAAGACAACCCTTTGCAATCACAATCACTGGAAAGACTTGTTATCCCTTTAGATCAGACATGCCCAACCTGCAGCCCTCCAGCTGTTGCAAAACTACAACTCCCAGCATGCCTGGACAGTGTACAGCTATTAGGGCATGATGGAGGGCCGCAGGTTGAGCATCCCTGCTTTAGATATTTAGATCTAACATGATAAAGAGGCCGACAATGAAGACTGTGATCAGAACAGATGATTTCTCATAATTTCACAATCTCATTTTTGTGCTTCTTGATCTAGGCAGAAATGCACCCGTCATTCACTAATGAGGACCCTTGTAACATCAGCTCATAGATCAGGTAATTTGCTTTAAGTAAACATACAGCAGATCAGTATTCTCCTTGTTACAAAGATTAATGCTATATTTATCCACATTTCTATGCATCATTTGCTTCTTCCATCTTTTGCTCATATAAAGGTCATCTAAATAGCAAATATAATTATGGCAGACATATAACAAGAGATACAGTGCTGTAAGAGGATTTTGTACAATGTGCTATATTCAGCAGGGATTTTATCTCCTCTGGAACATTTGTGATTTTTAGGAAAATATGACAAGTGTGATTCCATCTGGAAACAAGAAACATGCTTATATTATTACATGCAATCCTATAGGGTTTCCTTGACTTGTGTATTATTGGAAGGTCACCTCTCCTGACTAGTGTTGGGCGCGAATATTCGAATAGCGAATATTAATCGTGAATATCGGCACTTCGAGAATTCACGAATATTTAGACTATAGATTTTTTTTTTTCATCAGTAACCTCCCTTCTTGCTTGTGGGCTAATAAGAAGGCTACAATGTCTTTGTGTGAGCTTAGCAACATCCCTAGCAACTAATAGGAAAGTTGCCTACCCCTTACTATGTAAGAACCTCCCCAGCAGCCATTTTCTACTGTTTTTTAAAGTTCTGATAGAGAGAGAGCAGTGCTATTGCTGTGCTCTGTGCTTTCCACTCATTACATTAGATCGATAGTTAGATAGCTTATATATATAATACAGATAGTTAGTGGGAGATAGTCAGCGTAGGTTAGATAGTGATATAGTGGAGCTGATAGGTTCCAGTGCAGGGTGTTAGGTAGTGTGACAGGTTCTGCTGTCCATACATACATGCTACATACATGGTGCTATGATGTCACCAGTTCACAACAATACTTAGTGCACCAATCAGTAATAATATGTAGTCAGACCTGCTAAAATGTCAAGTTGAACGCATTGCGCCAAAATATGCGCATCATTAATTGTTGATTAGCGCAATCGCAAATATATTGGAGCACTCTATCTGCATATAAAGCTATTGTAATGTTCTGCCGCGCCAACCATTTTCTCCAGTCTCAGAAAACTTCTATCGTGAATATATGACGAATATTCTACAAAATATTCACAAAATATCGCAAATTCGAATATATTGCCCCTGCCGCTCATTACTACTCCTGAAATGTCTGATTTAGTAACTGCTTGCTTTCCTCATGTAATAACAGTTCTAAAACATATTTAGATTCTATGTTGTAATATTTGTTTATTATTCCTTCTAGAAGTTATACATGCATTACTGGTAGCAGTTTGCAATGACAGTCCAGATGGGTGTTACAAGGTGAAGGTGTGTTCTTGCACAGTCTGATATTATGTAAACAGAGCTGCCAGTGTCAGACTGTGCAGGAACACACCACTAACGGGTAACACCCAGCTGGACCTTCATTGAAAACTGCTGTTAATCAATTCATAACTTCTAGAAGGAATAATAAACACATAGTACAACATGGAATCATAAGAATAGATGTTACAGAAAATAATAATAATAATGTATTTTTCTCTTTTTTTTTTAGAATTATAGTGCTACTTTACTGTGTTCTTATGCTTCTGACTAGAGATAAGCAAATTTTTCAAAAATTCGGTTCGATCCGAATATATTCGAGGCAAATTATATATAAAAAACTGCTATTTCCTGGCTGCAGAGAGCCTTCATAGTGATGTACAGCACTGTGCCTTGCAGTAACATGCTTAGGGAGTCTGCTTTAGTAGTGAAATAATACTGTGAGTCGTTTGACATGTAGATAACAGGCGTCGCTCTTAGAATCACTGCACACTTCACTTATTTGGGCAGTCACGGGGCCAAAACTGACCAAATAACTCAAGTATGAACTCAGTCTTACAGGACGATATTAGCACCAAGAAGAAGCGCACTCCTTTTACACTGTCGCCAGCTGATTCCAGATAGATGTCTACAGAACCTGTTCTATTAAACGCGTATACAAGTAGAGCCTCCCGGAAAGAGTGTCGGCAGTAAATTTGTGTTGATGTCACTGATTATTTGCCCTTCCTCTGATCCATCAGAACAATAACCCACAAAAGCGGATCCTGTCTGTGGAGCATCTGCCTTCACTCGGTCAGCATTTGGTCAGTAATCCATCAGTATTGCTAAAGCCCCAAAAAATAGGAGTGGATCCAAAACAGAGATTTTCATGTCTTCTGTGTTTTGTACCCACTCCTGCTTTTGGCTACCAAATCACAAGCCAATTCTGATGGGACCATACAGGCCTTACAGGTTCTACACAGACAAGATCTGTTGTGTGTCTAATTTTTCCTTCCTTCTGACAGATCATAAGAAGGGTCAAATAAATGATGATGTCAACCAGGCCAAAAGGCAAAATTGTGGCCCAGTCATGAAGTGGGTAGGGTGGGAACAGCATGAAAAGTCCACAGAGTGGACCTATGACATAGTGGTGAGGTGGAAGCAGCATGAGGAGACCACAGAGTGGCCCAATGACTAGAGTATGGAGGTGGCGGCAGCATCAGGAGGCCACAGAGTGGCAGACAATGAAATATTGTAGAGGTGGCAGCAGCATGAGGAGGCCACAGAGTGGCACGATGACTAGAGATTGTGGAGATGGCAACAGCATGAGGAGGCCACAGAGTTGCACAACGACGAGAGATTGTGGAGGTGGCAGGAGCATCAGGAGGCCACATAGTGGCACAACGACGAGGGATTGTGGAGGTGGCAGCAGCATGAAGAGGCCACAAAGTGGCATGACAATGAGAGATTGTGGAGGTAACAGCAGCATGAGGAGGCCACAGAGTAGCACAATGACATGAGATTGTGCAGGTGGCAGCAGCATGAGGAGGCCACAAAGTGGCACGCCGACGAGAAATTGTGGAGGTGGCAGCAGCATGAGAAGGTCACAGAGTGGCACGACAAAGAGAGATTGTGGAGGTGGCAGCAGCTTGAGGAGGCCACAGAGTGGCACGATGACAAAGTGTGGAGATGTCAGCAGCATGAGGAAGACAGAGTAGCACGACGACAAGATATTGTGGAGGTGTCAGCAGCAGGAGGCGGCCACAGAGTAGCACACCGACGAGAGATTGTGGAGATGGCAGCAGCATGAGAAGGCCGCAGAGTAGCACGACGATGAGATATTTTGGAGTTGGCAGCAGCATGAGGAGGCCAGAGTAGCACGACGATGAGAGATTGTGGAGTTGGCAGCAGTATGAGGAGGCCACTCAGTGGCACAATGACCAAGTCTGGAGATGGCAGCAGCATGAGGAGACAACAAAGTGGCCCAATGACATAGTGTGGAGGTGGCGTCAGCATCAGCATCAGGAGGAGGCAACAGAGTGGCAAGGTGATATAGTGTGGAGATGGCAGCAGGATACCACAGAGTGGCAAGGGTACATAGTGTGGAGATGGCAGTAGCAGCAGAAGCATCAGGATACCACACAGTGGCAAGGTGACATAGTGTGGAGATGGCAGCAGCAGCATCAGGATACCACAGAGTGGCAAGGTGACATAATGTGAAGATGGCAGCAGCAGAATCAGGATACCACAGAGTGGCAAGGTGACCTAGTGTGGATATGCGATAGAAGCCCCCTTGGCCAGTAAAGTGCCTCCAATATAGATTAAGTGACCAGTGCAAAATGTCAAGAACCAGAAATTACTGTAGGGAAAAGAGAACTCAGACTACCAACTGAGTAAAAGATTGAACCTGTATTGGTTGGCCCATACAGGTATCAAAGTTCAAATAGTGATCAATACAGTCTACTGGTACAGCCATAATCAATGCATAAGTAAAAAGTAAACATAAATTGATGCACCATACTGACCCAGGGGGGAAGAAGCAGTTTCCCTGATGCATGTTTCACCTCGCCAAGCTTTTTCAAAGGGGTACATATCTCTAGAAATTAATGTTCTATGTATCCCCCACCCAGCTGAAGGTAATCGCCCCACCTGTATAATCAAGTGACCACCAATCGGTATTCAGGGGGTGGGGTTACTATAAAGGATCCAATTGGATCACACTGCAAGCAAAGTATCTGCCCAGGCACATACACAGTCTGCGGGACCTTCAGTATCATCATAATTACGTGGATGCTCACATGACCGAGATACCGATCATGTGACCAAAACACATGATTGAAAGAAGGACACATACACATCATTCTCAAGGGTGCAAATGAACAATTGTTAAAAAGATAGGACCAGTTGGAATCAAGGGGGCAAGAACTCCTGTATTAGGTCCAATTAGATTGTACTGCAAATAAGATGTCAGCACCGACATATAAATAAATAAGCAGCAGGACCTGTAGCTGGCCAGCTAAGACCTGTTCTAGGTTGATAATATAGCTTATATGTTTACAGCTAATCCTGCCAATAACCTTAATACAGTTCCTATGTGTGTGTGTTAAAGACAAAAGCAGAGTTATTTATAGTTACTTCATGTTTGGATGTCATAAAACTGTTATATATTGTGTTCACAGAAGCAGGAAAGATAATGTGCCTTTAAGATTCATTATATAATGTAAGGTAAGCTCAATGACACAGCAGAAACAACAGAAAGCATAGAGTTAAATTGTTGTTGCTGGGCATGAGTTTTGACCAATCACAGCCAGCCTCACACACAGCAAGAGTTTTGACTAATCACAGCCAGCCTTACACACAGCCTGTGTGGGAAATTCCCCTAGCAGTAGCTGCTAGAATCATTACACAAGAGGAGAGAAGCTGAACAGACATTCACTTCACTAAGAGCTGTGTTTTATGGAAGCAGAGAGGCCAAAATAGGTATTTTAAAGTTATATAATGTTCCTATTGTTATTGTATTGTGATTAGAACTGTATACTGAACCCGTTATTTATGTTTACTTACAGTTCCACCATACCAACGAACTACTGACCCATACAATCATACAACTGCAAACTACAAAGTTCACAATCCAAATTCAAATTCCATATTGCAATCCAAATTGCATACAACCATACCAGATCATACTCAACCAACCTGCAAATAGGTACTACTAACTGCATATTGCAAATTGCGACCAAATTCAGCAAGTAGAACTATTAGTTTAACCTCAGATATACCTCTCAGAGAGATCATAAAGTTCTTGAATAACTTAAAGTGAGAGTACGGCTACTCAAGAGAGTAATATATCCACCATTTTATGTTGAATTACAAGATTGAACAGTTGAACCAACATCTTATGCATACCACCATTTTATGAATCTTTATGCAACGCGTGTTTTGTACATGGACTATGTGCTGAAAAGTTGAAGTTAATAAATAAGTTATTTCAAGCATTTGGTGTGCTCTTTAAACCTACTATTTTCCATAGAATGGCGCTAGAGGAATTACAGAGTAATAGACAGTAGTGATGGATGAAAATCTGCCGGGATGGTTCGCTAAAGCGATCGCGATCAAATATTCGCGAACTGCAAGTTTGCGGCAGGTCCAATACATTTTAATGGCAGGCAAGGCCTGGGCCTTATCATCCAGTCTTGAGAGGGACTTGCAGACTCCTCCCTCCTCCCATTGCTAGCATGGTTACATACTGGAGGTAACTGGTGAGTTGTTTGTGAGTCGGCCTCATGCTCCTGTAATTTGCCCACTGGCTCCTGGTAATGCACATATGGCACAGGTAGGTGAGTGTTAGGTCCCCGAGCTACTTGAGAAACCTTGGTGCGGTGCTCGGGCTCAGACATGTCCTACACCATAAGACATGTTGGCTAATCTCTCAATTTTAAAATCAGTTTGAGGGTTTAGTAAGACCGTAGAGTGCATCTGTCTTTGCTATTATTTTGTTATATTGTTATATTGATTATCACATCCACATAATTGCCATCTTGTGTAGGATGTCTATTGTGGTACTTGTGGTTCACTGCGGGCATCCTCCACTGTATGAATTTTTGCTGGGGATCGTCATTAGCAACAAGCCACAAGTGCAGGATTTGCTCCCCTGTATATATGCACGACTGCATGTGGGTTTGAGCACCTCCTGCTAATGCCACCTTGTCTTTTTTGGTTTGTATATAGAGATTCCTAGAGGTGTATAAACTCCAATTTAAATGTGCCTGTTTTCCATCTACAGGCCACATTTAGGTGCACCTGTGAGGCCTGGGCCATATCAGCCAGTCTTGAGTGGGACTCGCAGACTCCTCCCTCCTCCCATTGCTAGCATGGTTACATGCTGGAGGTAACTGGTGAGCTGTTTGTGAGTCGGCCTCATGCTCTTGTAATTTGCCCACTGGCTCCTGGTATCGCCCATACGGCGCAGGTAGGAGAGTGCTAGTTCCCCGAGCTACTTGAGAAACCTTGGCGCGGTGCTCGGGCTCAGACATGTCCTACACCACAGGACATGTTGGCTAATTTCCTCAATTTTAAAATCAGTTTAAGGGTTTAGTAAGACCGCAGAGTGCACCGGTCTTTGCTATTATTTTGTTATATTGTTATAATGGCAGGCGAACCTGAAAAACCTTCAGCTCATATTTGCAGCCAAGAAATAATTACTAGAAGTACACAAATAGTCCCACAACATAGACAGTTACATACCAGATGTATTATTCGAATTTGCGTTCTCCATTCATTATTTTTTTCAATGCGAAATATCGGCAATATAATTTTCACGTACGTGCATGCGCAAATGCACTATACAGTACCCAAATGCACTATAAAGAAAGTATATTGGCATATAACACCCCGCTTCAATCAGTTTTTTGAGGGGAAAGACTGGTATATCACACCAGTAGAAATTTTTTGTTCCAATAACACTTGTCCCTCTATATACCTGCAGTATCGCAGCAGAACCGCACACAACTGCCGCACAATACAAATGCACTATATAGAAAGTATATTATAACATTGTACAAGGAAGGCAATCCATTAGAATATACATGAAGAAAAAACGTAACCTTTAATAATGTTACTATGAGGGTCCATTCACACGTGCAAAACACGGACACCGGCAATGTGCATTCTGCAATTTGCGGATTGCACATCGCCAGCACTATAATAGAAATTGCCTAATCTTGTCTGCAATTGCGGACAAGAATAGGACATGATCATTCAATTACTTTGTCTTTCCAATACTTTAGAGTATGCGCAAAGGTCGACGCCCTGAATTAGTACGGCAGTGCGCTATTCAGATTGATGCATACACTTCACCGTCACTTGGTTCAATCGTGGAGCAATAGACTTATGCGCTAGATCAGTGACAGCACAACAGGTGTGAATGGGTAAACAGTGTTCCGCTTTGAATACAGCGGCGTCCCTCTGTTGCTATACCTAGCGGCATCCCGCTAGTAATGAACAGTCAGTCTGTGATCACCCTATGATCAGAATAAGTTCAGAGCGATCTTACCGGATCCTGGAGATTTCTGCCGCCCTGTAGACTCTAAGTAGATGTTTTCCTTTTGTTCTCCAGGAAATTCGATTACCGTGTTGGTGAAATGTTACACGTGGGCCCGTTAGTTCAAGTCCAGGCTTCAGCTCCACATCACCTTCTCCCACGGATATAACAGTAAGTGTCTCGGCAGTTTATCTTCTTCAGGTTATTCGTGGTGCACTCACGTTCAGATGGGGGGTCAGACCCCCCAACTGAACGTGAGTGCACCACGAATAACCTGAAAAAGATAAACTGCCGAGACACTTACTGTTATATCCGTGGGAGAAGGTGATGTGGAGCTGAAGCCTGGACTTGAACCAGCGAATTTCCTGGAGAACAAAAGGAAAACATCTACTTAGAGTCTACAGGGAAAGCAAAAAACCATTTATCCCTGGGCTAGATGATGATGTGGTATTGAAGGACAGGGTGGGCAAAGAACTGTCCCTGATATTGCCCTACAGGGGAGTGCTATTCTAGCCCTGATTGCCTAACCACAGACCACCCGCCCTGATAAGAGTTCCAGGTGATCACTATATAGATCTATGTTTTTTTGTCTCATTATAAAAGTATATTATAAGTATATCGCACCCCTCTGTGTATCACACCTATCGATAGCACACCTATCGATAGCACACCTATACCAGTCCTTAAAGGACTTTTGTGGCCCTATTAGCTAGCGTTTGGTGTCCCTAACAGTCTGTTCCTGCTCCACACAGCAACCTCTCCCTACACTGGCAAAAGACTGAAAGTAAAATGGCGGCCAGATCAGGTTTATTTATAAGGTAGGGGGTATGTCCATGTGCTGAAACGTCTCAATTGGCTGTCCTGTACCACCTGATGGATGTGTCATGGGTCAAAGTTCTTCACAATGTAAAAGAATTTGGCGGGCGCGAATATCTCCATATGTTCGGCGAATCGCGAACAAGCAAAAATCGCCGCAAAACGACTGCCGGCGAACCGCAAGGCCATCTCTAATAGACAGTCTGGTTAGACTAAAAGGTTAGAGATATGAAAATTCTTCTAATGCCACAGCGCAAAAGGCACTTCAAAGTGCTGCACCTGCCACAGTACCTTCAATGTAATCATGCTCACATGACTGTATTCAGGTCACGTGACCATCCCACCTGATCATAAGGAGAACCCACCCACATGCTTCTCAAGAATACAGATACACACATGTTATGCATATTATCATCCATTAACCCTTGTGTCACCCCATCCCAGGGGAATGAATACCACTCTATAATTCCCTGGGTATAGGGGCAATCTAATACCAATAAGGAATACTTTAAATAAAAAATGAATGAGAAAAGATCCACACAGGGCTATAATATATATATATATATATATATATATATATATATATATATATATACAAACCGGATTCCAAAAAAGATGGGACACTAAACAAATTGTGAATAAAAATTGAATGCAATGATGTGGAGAAAGCAAATGTCAATATTTTATTTGTAATAGAACGTAGATGACAGATTAAACGTTTATTCCGAGTAAATGTATCATTTTAAAGGAAAAATACGTTGATTCAAATTTTCACGGTGTCAACAAATCCCAAAAAAGTTGGGACAAGTAGCATTAAGAGGCTGGAAAAAGTAAATTTGAGCATAACGAAGAGCTGGAAGACCAATTAACACTAATTAGGTCAACTGGCAACATGAGTGGGTATGAAGAGAGCTTCTCAGAGTGGCAGTGTCTCTCAGAAGCCAAGATGGGTAGAGGATCACCAATTCCCACAATGTTGCGCAGAAAGATAGTGGAGCAATATCAGAAAGGTGTTACCCAGCGAAAAATTGCAAAGACTTTGCATCTATCATCATCAACTGTGCATGACATCATCCGAAGATTCAGAGAATCTGGAACAATCTCTGTGCGTAAGGGTCAAGGCCGTAAAACCATACTAGATGCCCATGATCTCCGGGCCCTTAAATGACACTGCACCACAAACAGGAATGCTACTGTAAAGGAAATCACCGAATGGGCTCAGGAATACTTCCAGAAACCATTGTCAGTGAACACAATCCACCGTGCCATCCGCCGTTGCCAGCTGAAACTCTACAGTGCAAAGAAGAAGCCATTTCTAAGCAAGATCCAGAAGCTCAGGCGTTTTCACTGGGCCAGGGATCATTTAAAATGGAGTGTGGAAAAATGGAAGACTGTTCTGTGGTCAGACGAGTCACAATTCAAGGTTCTTTTTGGAAATCTGGGACTCCATGTCATCCGGACCGAAGAGGACATGGACAACCCAAGTTGTTATCAACGCTCAGTTCAGAAGCCTGCATCTCTGATGGTATGGGGTTGCATGAGTGCGTGTGGCATGGGCAGCTTGCATGTCTGGAAAGGCACCATCAATGCAGAAAAATATATTCAGGTTCTAGAACAACATATGCTCCCATCCAGACGTCATCTCTTTCAGGGAAGACCCTGCATTTTTCAACAAGATAATGCCAGACCACATTCTGCATCAATCACAACATCATGGCTGCGTAAAAGAAGGATCCGGGTACTGAAATGGCCAGTCTGCAGTCCAGATCTTTCACCTATAGAGAACATTTGGCGCATCATAAAGAGGAAGGTGCAACAAAGAAGGCCCAAGACGATTGAACAGTTAGAGGCCTGTATTAGACAAGAATGGGAAAGCATTCCTATTTCTAAACTTGAGAAACTGGTCTCCTCGGTCCCCAGACGTCTGTTGAGTGTTGTAAGAAGAAGGGGAGATGCCACACAGTGGTGAAAATGGCCTTGTCCCAACTTTTTGGGGATTTGTTGACACCATGAAATTCTGATTCAACAAATTTTTCCCTTAAAATGGTACATCTTCTCAGTTTAAACTTTTGTTCCGTGATTTATGTTCTATTCTGAATAAAATATTAGAAGTTGGCACCTCCACATCGTTGCATTCAGTTTTTATTCACGATTTGTATAGTGTCTCAACTTTTTGGGAATCCGGTTTGTATATATATATATATGCTTGAAAATAGTCCCAGTAAGAGGACTGAAACGTCGCAAGGGTGAATAAAGATCCACATTTTTTCACCTACGGATGTGCTGCGGTGTCTTTCCTTGTTCTACATTATACACCCTGGTAAGGTGTTTTCACCGCTGGCACCCATCGGCTTGATACTAGGAGTGCTGCCCTGATTCTACACAGTCTATATATATATATATATATATATATATATACTGCCTGTCCAAAAATAAAGTCACACACTCAAATATTTTGTTGGACCGCCTTTAGCTTTGATTGCGGCACGCATTCGCTGTGGCATTGTTTCAATAACCTTCTGCAATGTCACAAGAATTATTTCCATCCAGTGTTGCATTAATCTTTCACCAAGATCTTGCATTGATGATGGTAGAGGCTGACTGCTGCGCAAAGCCTTCTCCAGCACATCCCAAAGATTCTCAATGGGGTTAAGGTCTGGACTCTGTGGTGGCCAATCCATGTGTGAAAATGATGTCTCATGCTCCCTGGACCACTCTTTCACAATTTGAGCCCGATGAATCCTGGCATTGTCATCTTGGAATATGCCCGTGCCATCAGGGAAAAAAAATCCATTGATGGAATAACCTGGTCATTCAGTATGTTCAGGTAGTCAGCTGACCTCTTTCTTGGAGCACATACTGTTGCTGAACCTAAACCTGATGAACTGCAGAAACCCCAGATCATAGCACTGCCCCCACAGGCTTGTACAGTAGGCACTAGGCATGATGGGTGCATCACTTCATCTGTCTCTCTTCTTACCCTGATGCACCCATCACTCTGGAACAGGGTAAATCTTGACTCATCAGACCACATGACCTTCTTCCATTTCTCCAGAGTCCAATCTTTATGCTCAGAAGCCTTTTTTTCTGGTTTGTCTCACTGATTAGTGGTTTTCTTATGGCTACACAGCTATTCAGTCCCAATCCCTTGAGTTCCCTTCGCATTGTGTGTGTGGAAATGCTCTTACTTTCGCTATTAAACATAGCCCTGAGTTCTACAGTTGTTTCTCTTCGATTTGATTTCACCAAACGTTTAAGTGATTGCCGATCACGGTCATTCAGGATTTTTTTCCCGACACATTTCTTCCTCGAATACGATGAGTCCCCACTATCCTTCCAGTTTTTAATAATGCGTTGGACAGTTATTAACCCAATTTTAGTAGTTTCTGAAATCTCCTTAGATGTTTTCTCTGCTTGATGTATGCCAATGATTTGACCCTTCTCAGACTAACATCTTTTCCACGACCACGAGATGTGTCTTTCGACATGGTTGTTTAAGAAATGAGAAGCAACTCATTGCACCAATTGTGGTTAAATAACTTCTTGCTAGCTGAAAGGTAATTGCCCATGCAGTAATTATCCAATAGGAGGCTCATAACTATCTGTTTAGTTTAAATCCAGGAGGCGACTTTTTATCCATGTTTAAAGCCCAGACAAATAATTGCGGTAGCAACGGTCATAAACATTGTGTAAATAAGATGATGGAACCATCAAACCTAGTGTAATATATAGTGACACACATAATTGCATGTGCATTACATAAAACTAAATATCAATATAAAAAATGCATAAAGGATTCAATGTTGAATAATAATTATCAAGATTATCAAAAAAGGACGTGAGAAAGTGCCAAAAATACAAAGTAGGTGCATGTGTGGGTGAGGTTTTTGCCCTCTGACGTATATATAAGTGACACAATATCCAATAATAGTAAGTCCGTATTGTATACTTTTTGACCAGTCCTCTTCCAAACTTGAGTCCCGTTGTTGAGTGTGTGCCGGTTACATGTATTTATGCTCTGGGTGAATAAAGGAGAGAACATTAGAACCAAAAATTAAGCAGAAATTACTAACCGTACACAGTTAAAATCACATATATAAATAAAAACTACTGTTGAAACCAATACTTACTCCCAGTGGTGATCCCAAGCCCCAGGAGGAAAAGTTGAGAGCTACAGAAACGGCGCAAAGCTGTTGTTGTCATTCAGACAATTGTTTTTCAGAAATATTTTAAGTATTAATGCTAAGAGATGGGGGAATCATCTAGATAAAAAAAAAAAAGATATCAATAACCTACAACCAGACCTATAAGTGCCACATGAATCCAATTAAATCACCTATCAAAGAATGTGTATGCCCAAACATATAATAAATCACATACAATCTCAGTATTACAATCTCTTAGTAATCTTCATTATATATCACAAAAAGGTGTTAAAAGCAATTAAAAATCTACACTGTACATTAAAGTGCTTGACAAAGGCCTCATTGAGTGGGCTGAAACATTGCCTGGGAATAAATGGGTCATCATCACCTTTCACCCTGATTTGGAGTGCTGCCTTATTTTTTTAGAAAAATTGTATAATATGTAGTTAACACCTGTATAATATGTAGCTTTCAATTTTAATTAATCTATGTAGCAACATCTACCATGTCATCAGAGATACCTTTTGTTTTCTTTTGGGGACTCACCTGAGTGCCATTATATATATATATATATATATATATATATATATATATATTATGATGTAAATAGGTTATGTGGCAATGTCATGTGACACAGATGAGGATCACATGATTATGGCACATCATGATTGTTATAAAAAAAACTTTTTGGTAAACTCTAATTTATCATTTATGTGTGCGTCACTCCATCTCTCTTTCCCGGTAATCATATTCCTGTTTTATTTTTACAATATGTGGGATCTCAAGTGCATAAGAAAGTTGGGATAATGTGACTGTGTCACATGACAATAATCTATCTGAGCATGCACAAATGATAACGGGCGCCATCTTAGATGCTGGCGTTCGCCCAATTTGCGATCCCGCAATGTTATGTGCTGCATGTGACGCTCTAATGAGCGGACAGAATGACTCCTATGTGATAGGAAGTACACTCCCGGGGAAGTGTTTAATAAAACTCGGGAATCTGACATGGTGTTAGACGCTGCACGCCACACAGGTGACTAATATCCCCATGATTGTTTTTTCTATATAAACAGATAATCACCCCACTCTCCTTCACCTCCCCTGACGAAGCCAATCGGCAAAACGCGTTGGGTAGGTGTGGGACACTGGGATAGTTTGTGCTAGCTTGTGATATTGTAGTATGCACTTTATCTCTCTTTAATGTTGATTATGCACTTGCACTTTATACAATATGAATTGAACATTTTCTTTTATATGGGCCTTCGCATGAGAGCTTTTAAGGCCTTTGTTTGCCTTGGTTACAATTACTTGATATACTGTGTTATGTAGCTTTCCTTACATTGCACCATGTTATAAATGTAGGTACTGATGTCTGATATACACAATGGATATAAATTCTAGCTAGCCTCCTTTCCAGGTGTCCCTTTCATGTACTGTGTGGATTTTTAATTGCTTTTAACACCTTTTTGTGATATATAATAAAGATGACTTTTTAACTGACATTGTATGTGAATCATCTAGATAGTGGAACACTCAGTAGATTCGGTTGATGGTGGAAAGGTCTTTGTATACACATCTATGAATATTTGAATATACTCATTTTTTTTTTTTTTTTGCAGGTGTGTTTCACTTGGCACTTCACACATGCACCTACTATGTATTTTAGGCACTTTCTCACGTCACTTTGTGTGTCTTTTTGGATAATCTTGATAATTATTATTCAACATTGAATCCTTTATACATTTTTTATTTTGATATTTTGATGTTTTATGTAATACACATGCAATTATGTGCATCACTGTAGATTATATTAGGTTTGATGGTTCCATCATCTTATTTAAACAATGTTTATGACCGTTGGTACTGCAAGATATTTTCTCATTCATTTATTATTCAAAGTATTCTTTATTGGTATTAGATTGCCCCTATACCCAGGGAATTATAGAGTGGTATTCATTCCCCTGGTATGGGGTGACATAAGGGTTGATGGGTGATAATATGCATAACATGTGTTTATCTGCATTCCTGAGAATGATGTGGGTGGGTTCTCCTTCTGATCAGGTGGGATGGTCACGTGGATGTTCACATGACCGTATTCACAATGATTACATTGAAGGTCCTGCTGCTTATTTATTTATATGTCGGTGCTGACATCTGATTTTCAGCGCGATCTAATTGGACCTAATACAGGAGTTCTTGCCCCTTGGATTCCAACTGGTCCTATCTTTTTAACAATTGTTCATTTGCACCCTTGAGAACGATGTGTATGTGTCCTTCTTTCAATCATGTGTTTTGGTCACATGATCGGTATCTCGGTCATGTGAGCATCCACGTAATTATAATGATACTGAAGGTCCCGCAGACTGTGTATGTGCCTGATCCACGCCTGATTTGATTCATCTTGAAGGTCAGTCTCTTTACATTTTCGGTGGACAGTCAAATTCTCCTTTGGGTAACTATGGCCCCGCTGCACTAAACACCTGCTCTGATGCCACACTACTGGCCGGGCAGAACAGCTTTTCCAGGGCAAACTTTAGTTGCGGCCACAAATCCAGTTTGGCTGCCCAGTAGTCCAGCGGATCTTTAATGTGGGTTGGCTGGGTGCTGTTCAAGTATGCCACCACCTGCTGGTTCAGGTCCTGCTCCAGGTCTACCTGCTGCTGCTGGTGAGTAGTTTCTTCACTATGAGGGTGAAGAAAGTTACTCATCAGCGACTCTAGACTCAGGCTGCTGCTGATGGATCTGGTACTGCTCCTGCCAGCCCACCCATCACCAAGAGCCATGGCAGTGGAATGTGAGCGCAGAGTCCATGCGAGAGGATGGACGATGGCGCAGATAGGCAGCGACCAACTGACTACATAGGATGTCTCTGTAGTAGTTCAGTTTGTCCTCCCTCTCAGTGGGTGTAAAAAAGGCCCCCATTCTGGACTGGTAGTGAGGGTCCAACAAGGTGGAGAGCCAGAAGTCATCCCTCTGCCGAATGGTGACAATTCGGCTGTCACTACGCAAGCAAGTGAGCATGCATCGGGCCATTTGTGCAAGTGCGTCAGAGGGACTCCGTACCTCCAGCTCCACTGCATACTGCCACGGTGTGTCTGGGTCATCTGTCTCGTCTTCCTCATCGCCCTATAAGCTCCTCTGGCTGCTCCTGCTCCTTCTCTCCTGTCACCTGAGTAGAAAAACCACCCATTTTGTTACACATTGTCTGTGCTCCAATGTCCTCCTCCTCCTTAGCCCCCACAGGGCTCATGTGGCCGTGAGATCTAGGCGCCACGTCTCCAGTTCACTGACCAGCCACTGTTACTACCATCTGTTCCAGGACATAAAGCAGTGGAATGACGTCATTAATACCGTAGTCCTGGTGACTGACAAATAACGTGGCGTCTTCAAAAGGCCTGAGCAAATGGCAGGTGTCATGCATGAGCTGCCACTGGCTAACATTGAAGTTACACAGGGGAGTACTCCTATCTGCTTGCATCATCAAGAAATTGTTGATGGCCTATAGTCGGTCCAACACATGCAGTGTGGAATTCCAAAGGGTGGAAACTTTGCATATCAGCCTATGTTGGGGGATGCCGTTCTGCCGCTGCAGCTCAAGGAGGGTGTGCATTGTGGTGTACGAGTGGCTGAAGTGCATGCCAAGTTTCCTGGCCATTTTTAGGATGTTTTGCAGATGAGTGGAAGACTTCAGGAACCGCTTGACAACCAGATTAAACATGTGTGCCACGCAGGGCTCATGGCTTAGCCCTCCTTGACGCAGCACCAACACAATGTTCTTCCCGTTGTCGATCACCATCGTTCCTATTTTGAGTTGTCGAGGAGAAAGCCATGATTCAATTTCTTGATGAAGGACAAGGAGCAGTTCTTCCCCTGTGTGACTCAGTTCGCCCAGGCAAACGAGGTGCAGAACAGCGTGACACCGCCGTGCCCTGCACATGTAGTATGCTGGAGGGGCACTGTGACTTGTCCTTGCAGTGGAGACTAAGGACATGGTGTAGTATGAGGAGGCAGAGGGGGACATTGTCGCAGGACCAACGGCATGACAACGTGGAGGCAGAAGCAACGTCACCTGGCCAAGTTGCTGGTGTGGCTGTGCAGAAACCACATTCACCCAGTGGGCCGAAAAGGACATGAACTGTTCATGACTGTAGTTACAGGTCCACATGTCGGCGCTGTAAAACATGATATGCGACGGCCTGCAGGTGAGCTGACCCTGTGAAAGATTGTAGGTGATGGCCTGCTGGTGAGCTGACCCTCTAAAAAATCATATGCGAGGGCCTGCAGGTGAGCTGACCCTTTAAAACATTATATGCGAGGGCATATATGCGAGGGAATTATAAGCGATGAATAAGCATGTTGATATGATGGAAGAGGAGGAGGAGGATGAGATAAGGAAGATTCAACCATATACCCATGTTTGTGGTGGAAGGGGTGCATTGGAATACAGTGTAATCAGTACATTATAAACAACAATTTTAAAGTGCCTTTATGTTCAGCTGCTTTCCTCTAGTGGAGTCGAGAAGTCATGGTCAATCCAGGCCCTTTTAATTTTTATGAGAATCAACCTGTCAGCATAACCCATCTTTTTTGTCCAGTCGCCCCATATCACTTCTTCTGTATGCCTCAAAGCTACTTGAACAACATGTTCATTCAGAACTGTCCTCTCACCTCTCCTCCTGCTCCCTCTTTAACCGCCTACAATCTGGCTTCGACCCCACCACTCAGCTGAGATTGCCCTTACCAAAGTTACCAATGACCTAATAACAGCCAAAACCAAGAAACAATACTTTGTCCTCCTTCTCCTTGACCTGTCCTCTTCCTTCGACACTGTTGACCACTCCATTCTGTTGAAAACTCTCTCATCTGTTGGCATCACTGACCTGGCCCTCTCCTGGATCACATCATACCTCACAGAACGGACATTTTGCATCTCCCATTCCCGCACCACCTCCTCGTCTCATTCCCTCTCTGTTAGTGTCCCGCAAGGCTCTGTCCTAGGACCCCTGCTCTTCTCTATCTACACTTTAGGCCTGGGAGAGCTTATAGAGTCCCATGGCTTTCAGTATCACTCTTATGCTGACGACACACAAATCTACCTCTCTGGTCCGGACATCACCACCTTACTATCAAGAATCCTACAATGTCTATCTTCTATATCATCCTTCTTCGCCTTTCGCTTTCTAAAACTTAACATGGATAAAACAGAATTCATCATCTTTCCCCCACCTTGCTCAACCCCCCAAAAGACCTATCACGATCAATGGCTGCACGCTATCCCCGGTCAACCTAGTCCGCTGCCTTGGAGTGACCTTGGATTCTGCCCTTTCCTTCCGACCGCACATCCAAACCCATTCCACCACCTGCTGCCTCCTACTCAAAAACATCCCCCGCATCCGCACTTTCCTTAACCTTGAATCTGCAAAAATGCTTGTACATGCCCTCATCATCTCCCGCCTAGACTACTGCAACACTCTCCTCTGTGGCCTTCCATCTAGCACTCTTGCACCCTTCCAATCTATCCTCAACTCTGCTGCCCGACTAATCCACCTGTAACCCCATTACTCCTCTGCCTCTCCCCTCTGCCAATCCCTTCACTGGCTCCCCATTGCCCAGCGAATTCACTTCAAAGTGCTAACAAATACATATAAGGCCGTCCATAACCTGTCCTCTCGCTACATCTCCAAGCTATTTTCCCAATACATCCCCACACGCACTCTCTGATCCTCACAAGACCTCCTTCTCTCCTCTCCTCTTATCACCACTTCCCACAATCGTCTCCAAGATTTCTCCCGTGCATCCCCCATACTCTGGAACTCGCTACCCCAACATATCAGACTCTAATCTACAGTGGAATCCTTCAAAAGAAACCTGAAAACCCACCTTTTAAGACAAGCCTACAACCAGTGACCCTGCTGCCTCTATACCGCCATGACCAACTTCACCCGCACCTACTGTGTCCTTCTCCCATACCATGTATATTGTAAGCCCTCACAGGCAGGGCCCTCTCTCCTTCTGTACCAGTTTGTAACTCGTCTTGTTTATGATTAGTGCAATTGTCTGTATTATGTATGTATAACTCTTCTCATATGTACAGCGATATGGAATGAATGGCGCTTTAATAATAAATAAGAATAATAATTTTCAGTTGACAGGAGGATAAGCTTGTCTGTTATAATGCCATCAGCAGCACTAAATACCCGCTCAGACAAAACGCTGGCGGCAGGGCAGGCCAGCACCTCCAAAGCGTAGAGCGCCAGTTCGTGCCACATGTCCAGCTTGGACATCCAGTAGTTGTAAGGCACTGAGGGATCATTGAGGACGCTGACACGGTCTGCTATGTACTCCTTCACCATCTTCCAAAATGTTTCCCTCCTTGTGACACTAGGCCGCGCATCAGGGTGAGGGTGCTGGTCATGAAACTCTCTCAGGCTTTGGAGAGTTTTTCCCTGCCTCTGTTGGAACTGCTGTATGTTCCCATTTTCGCCCCTCCTCAGTGACCCAAGGAACTACGGACTCTACCGCTAGTGTTGTCAGATGGAAATTTTTGGAGCAATTTTTCAACAAGGACCATCTGGTATTGCACCGTTTTGTTCATTCTCTCCACCAGAGGAATGAGAGATGAGAAGTTCTCTTTGTAGCAGGGGTTGAGAAGGGTTAGCAACCAGTAATCCGTGTTGTCTAAAATTTGGTGGGTGGCTGGGTATTTGCGCTTGCATTTAAATGCCTGGGGTAAGGACATTTGTACGCTGCGCTGGGACACGAAAGTGGATGTGGTCACTGATGGTCCTTGCGAAGGTCTAGGTGCAGGGCGGGAGGCATCCAGGCCTGTGCCTTCGACAGGGGATAGGCCAGCATGTAACACAGTGTCACCACCAGACATCTGAGAAGCTCTGACAGACGTTCTTCTGAACCTCCTCCTTGAGGTTCCTTTTGTTTTGCTTTTGTTTTCTCATCTCGTTAGTCTCTCTCAGCTGTCATGTAGGTGCACTGATTGCATTCCTTTAAATCCCTATCCATACTGCATCACTTTGCGGTTTATACAACTTCCTGGAGTGTGTGCATGACCCAGGCTTTTGGCCCACTTATTAGGGTGCTTGGATGCCATGTGGCGGATCATGCTGGTGGTGGTGAGGTTGCTAGTGTTCACGTCCCGGCTCATTTTGGCACAGCACAGGTTGCAAAACTACTATTCTTTTGTCGTCCACACTATCCTCAAAAAAGCGCCATACTGAAGAACACCTACCACTTGGTAAGGAAGATTTCCACAAGGGGTGCTCCGTGGAACAGTTGCAGGCCTGTTTGGTGTGGCCCACCTTCTCCCTTTTGCCACCCACTGCCTCTTCCAGCCTGTTGCGGTGCAGCAGATCCCTCCTCCTCTGTACTGCTGTCCTCGGTCGGCTTTCCCCTTTCCCACGTTGGGTCAGTGACTTAATCGTCCACCACCTCCTCTTCCATTTTCTAACTCTGCTGATCCTCCTGACTTGTTGATCTAACCACAACCTCAGTGATTGACAACTGTGTCTCATCCTCTTCATCAACCTCTTGAGACAGTAATTGCCGTTGACTTTTTGGAAACTGTGTCTCATCATCATCCACCTCATTAAACAGCAATTGCCGTTCCCCACCATCATATTCTTGTGACTGTGGATGCTAAAGAGTTTGGTAATCGGAGAACAAGACCTGTCCCTCTTCAAGCGTGCTTGGCGAGAGGGCCAAATCAAGGAATGGTGCTGAAAAGAGTTCCTCGGAATATCCGAGTGTGAGATCACTTGTTTGCCCAGACTCTCCATGGTGGGAGGAAGGAGTATCAGGGTGAGGATTGTGTTGAGCAGAGTCTTGGCTACTGAGACTGGATTTGGTGGAAGACATGGTGGTGCTTAAGCGACTGGAAGCATTATCTGCTACAATCCAACCGACTACCTGGTCGCACTGGTCTGACTTCAAGAGTGGTGTCCTGCGCCGCCCTGCAAACTGGGACATGAAGCTAGGTTTCCACATATTTGGGATGTGGAAACGTCACACAGGAGATATCCCGCAGATAATGTTAATGCTGTCCCCAGCGGCTAATAAAAAATTACAGGGAATGTCACAGGTATATGTTATACAGGAGAGGTACCACCAGTAATGTCACTGTCCGCAGCGTCTACGAAAAAAGTACACTGTATGTCACAGATAAAAAAAATTCAGCGCACACATTACACTGCAGATGTGGCACAGCTAATGTCACTGTCAGAAGCGGACACCGTGTATTGAAAAAGTACACTGTATGTCACAGATACATTTTTTCAGCGCACACTGTCCCTGCATTCAGAACGCTGGAAAATGGCAGAATCTGAAATGGCTGCTTTATTTATAGGGCTGTGACATTATAGGGCTGGGTGGCTGCTAACTGGCTGCCCCATGTCCTCAGTTCTCACACATGTAGCCACTATTTTAGGAAAGATTGTGATTCTTCACCACGAAGCACAAGGAAATTCGCATTTGTTGCGAATCGTATTTTTCCTGAAATTTAGCTCGAATTTCACTTTGTCTGATTTGATTCGCTCATCTCTACTTCTGACAGAAAAGTTTTAGGCAGATCCAATATATAAAGAGTGTATGTGTGTGTGTGTGTCCGCTAAAGGAATCCGCACTGTCGCATCTCAAAATTTGGCACACAGATAAATCAGGTGACCGGGAAGGTTTTAGACCAGGTTTCAGCTCTCTAGGACGTACCGTTCCTGAGATATTCCCAAAAAAATGCATTAGCCAATAAATGCTTGGTCACATGACCCTTATCAGCCAAAAGAAACTCGCAGGCCATTAGCCTCCACATACACACAGTTTTACACCAGGTTTCCATAACAACCCAGCAATTTTTCTTCACTGATGTAGGTCAGCTTTAAAGGAAATCTGTCACCAGGATAATTGCCATGGCCTAATAGCTGTGGATGGCACTGTTAAGGGAGCGGAGTGCTGTGGAGGTCAAGTTCAGGGGGCAGGTAGGGTGGCAATTCAGGCCACCCTGAAAATACAGACTTAAAACCCCCGCCCCTCCCACTCCTCAGCCGATAGGGGTTGAAAAAATGAAGTTACAAATCAACTTCTGTCAGCTGCAGAGGTGGAAGGGATGGTGACTTTCTTCCTGCACCTCACACTCAGAGTGCACAGTGCTGCTATCTTAGAGTGAGCTGTTCAAAAAAACATGCCCCAGATCTGGTTAAGCCACGCCCCCTACCACTCCTCAACTGACAGGGATTGAAAAAATGAAGCTAAAAATCTACTTCTGTCAGCTGCAGAGGTGGGAGGGAGTGACTTTCTCCCTGCAGCTCACGCTCAGACAGCACAGTGCTGCTGTCTGAGAGTGAGCTGTTCAAAAGGACATCCCTGTGTCCATCCAGGCCCTGTGCCAGACGGAGGACAGGGAGTCTGAAAGCTGGACTGCATAAAACTGGACCTCTGGCCACCCTAGGGGCAGGCTGCTGTGGATGTCACAGTTAAGGGGATGGTCAGCTATGGATGTCAGTGTTAAGGGGCAGATTGCTGTAAAGGCCACTGTTAAGGGGTGGGCCCCTGTGGATGTCATTGTCAAGGGGGTGGTGTGCTGTGAAACTCACTGTTAAAGGGGCAGGCTGCTGTGAAGGTCAAAGTGAAGGGGGTTGGCTGCTGTGGAGGTCCCATTTTAAGGAGACAGGGCACTGTGGGGGGGTGTCAGTGTTAAGGGGTGGGGGGCTGTGGAGGTCACTGTTAAGGTGGCGGGGTACTGTAGATGTCACTGTTATGGGGGGATACTGTTGGTATCTTTTAATGACAAACAGAAACATTAAATGAAATAGATGGAATATACCCGAGTGAAGCCGGGTCCCTCAGCTAGTTCAAAGTACAATTCCATTATATTTGTAATAGATGCCTCTTTGGGCTTTGCACATGCAAACTGTGACATTTTCCTAGTCTTCTTTAGAGATTTCCCCATGCCTTTGTATAAACTGATTCCCCTGCCGCTGCTACTTCAACACTGCTCTGCTCCACGCTGCTCTCCACTTCCTGTCTCAGGTCGACAAGGCCCACTCAGCTAATCACTGACAGAGGCCGATCACCCCTAAGGTCAGTGATTGTCAAAGCAGGCTTTTGTTGGCAGCTGTGGTTGAAAGCAGTGGGATTGTAGCAGCATTGGCATGGTGAAGGTGAGGGTACGTTCACATATGCGGCAGCGGATCCTACAGTTGTATTCTACAGTTCACCTCCAGATCCCCATTTGTGCCAGATCAGGCTGTTGGATCAGGCATGCCGCAAATGCTAAAATACCACAATTCTTCGTTTTTATTTTTAACATTTTTTAGCTTTTTAAAAATTTCTTTCCAGAAAACCCCTTTAATACATTTATTTTACCTTTTACCATAACAAGTCTTCCAAAGCCTTTTGTATGTCTTCATAACACGAGGCTGCAGGCAACATGAGGCTAAAAAAAAAATATTTTTACTTTTTTTAATTTTTTTCTTACTGTACTCTGTTGGATTATTTGAGAAATTGGGAAGTAATTGCATCCATATTTTACTTGATACTTTTCAATAAACATAAAAGTTTTGTCTTCATGCTATTGTTTTTTTTTTGCCAGGAAACTTACTCATCAGCAGTTGGACCTTTCAAATAAAGTTCCAGTTGGTTGTTCCAGGAAGGATTAAAAGGTGTCAGAGAGTTGTGAATATTATATGCAGTCAATGATTTTGTGTTAAACAATCGTAATAAATGTAGATTGCCTTGTAAAAAATAGTTTTTGGTTTGCATTAAAGACAGTCTTCCTCTATTGTTCAGTGTAAAAAGGTCCTAATTAAATCCACGGCAAATGGTTATTACATAGCAGAACATAACAAGTCTGTGGATTTAATTAAATTGTACAGATTAGGTCGGGTACACATCTGCATTATGAACTCCGGCACTGTAATCCGGTCACTGTATCTGGTGTGCATGCCAACTTTCACCCGGACAAAAATGCTACATGCAACATTTTTTGTCCAGATGAAAGTTGGCATATACTCCGGAAAGCGGCCAGATCATCCCATTGCAGTGAATGAGGATCTGGCGGTTCACGGTGATATCCGGCTATGCCAGATACTGTGAACTCCAGCAGATATGAACCCAGCCTTACCTGGAGAGGGGAGGCAAAAAATCTAGAACTTATGGCAGATATCTTCATGCACTTGGAAATGTATAGGTTTTTTAACCCTATGAATTTTACTGAGGAGATGGCTGGGAATGCTCAAGAGATGACTGATCCATACCTCTGCTCTAAGCAAGATTATTGATGAAATACATTGTTTTCTAACATTGTGCTCTTCGGCTGTTAAAAAACTACAACTCTTATCATACCATGACATGATGTTGCTGTCAAGAACAGGGGCGTAGCTATAGGGGGTGCAGAGGTAGCAGTTGCTACCGGACCCAGGAACCTGAGGACATCCAAAGACCCTTGTGTCATAAAAGAAGACACTGGTGTTATAGAAAGTGGACGTTGGTCCAGCTACACCTCTGGCTGTAGGGAAGGGGCTAGGTCAAGAATTTGGCATGTGTGTGTGTGTGGGTCGGGTGCAGTTTCATTTTTTTTGCCTCAGGCAGCAGAAAGGCTATGTGCTTCCCTGCCTCTGCCACAAGGCAGGGAAGGGGGGCCCAAGCTGAACTCTTGCACCAGGGCCCATGAGTCTTTAGCTAAGCCCCTGGTGAAGACATGATGGGGGATTGTAGTTTTGCAGCAGCTGGTATGTTACATTGAAGATCACTGTTGTAGGACACCCTTAACCTTTCTTGAACTGTGTTAAGTTTTACAATTTTGTCATGATACCGGTTCAATACAATACTGCACCATACATTAGAGAAACCTATACCTTAAGAATATACTTTTTTTTTTTTAGCATGGTAGCTTATAGGTGACAGATGTCCAAAGGATGGGATCCATCAGAGGCATCCATCATAGCCATCCAGTAAAAAAGAAAATACTTTTTTTTTTTTTAACAATAGATTTCCATCAGATGGATGGCATCCATCAAGGCAACTGTCAGATGTAAACTTTTTTATGTTTTTTAACATCTCATACTATACAGAATATATTAGCTTTTGGAGATGAGTTAAGGAAGGACACGTACTAAAATGAGAAAAACCCCTTGACTATGCTAACCACTGAATCATTAGGTGTACTGTTGACAAGACATTTGACATGGTCTCTCCTGTGACAGATGTCGGGAGATCAAGGAGACTGGCGGAGCATGGAGGAATCTAACAGCCTCTTTGATTACTCTTGTTTCAGTGTTGTTGTTGTTAATGACCACATCCCTTGTTTCAGGTGTAGCTTAGTAGTCATTACTTCTACCATATTTAGTGTTACCCCACCCTTCTGACTGTGTGGTAAGATAGCATCATTTGGTTTTGGAAGAGCTGATGTGTGGTCCTCTCTGGAGTTCCTCCTCGTCCATCTCACTTCAGAAGTTAAGTGTCGTGTTTGTTTATGTTTTGTTTTCCCTTCCTTGTTAGTTGTTACTAGGCCTCAGGGAGATGCTTTTTTCATCATCTGGGAAGGAACGGGTTGTCTCAGCCCTGCCAATATCCATAGGGCTATTTAGGGTCTCCAGGTTTCCAGGGTATGGGCATTCCTACTTTCAAGGGGTGCCCATACGGTTAGGAGTCAGGGCCAGGACTAGGGTTCTCTAGGAGGTGACTTTTTCCTTTCCCTAGTGTTGAGTCCTAGTGGCTTTCCCTTCCCCTCCTGGTTGTCAGTGTGGTGATTCCTCCTATACCTTATCTGTGACATTATCTTACAGCCAAAAAAACACAATTTTTGTTCAGGTCAGTGCAGCTATGGATCCTATGTCTGCACTGGTCAGACAGCTGCAGGGGCTGTCTTTGGAGGTAGCAGACCTCTGCGAGACAGTCTTGCAGATTCAGAGACCACAGGCGGCGGCTGGTTCCGGTGGTGTGAACCAGGCCTGCCTTGAACCTCAGATTGCCCTCCTGAACAGATTTCCGGGGGTAGTGACAATTTCATTCGGTTCAGGGAGTCGTGTAAATTGTACATACTCTTCTTGGGATGAGTGTCAACGTGTGGGTATGGTCATTTTATTGCTTAAAGATGTTGCCCAGTCTTGGGCTTTTTCTCTGCCTACCGGATCACCGCCCCTCCAGTCGGTTGATAAATTTTTTAGAGCCTTGGGTCTTATTTACGATGATCAGTATACGTGGTTCCGCGGAGATCTATTGCTCTGAATTTAGGAGATCAGCTACGGATATGGAGTTTAATGATCCTGCTCTCCGTAGCCAGTTCTGTCAGGGTCTATCTGAGAGGCTGCAGGATGAGTTGGCAGCTATGTACCTTGCTGTACTTCTTGATAGACGCCTGAGGGAGATATCTAAGGGTCCTCACCCTCAGGACTTACTGTCAAATAAGGCTTCCTTTGACACTTATGGTAAAGAGACACCTGTGGTTACACCTTCTGATGAGCCTATGCAGTTAGGGGGAGCTACTCCTGGGACTGCTGGCAAGAGCTTTGGTCATATGAAGGGAGTCTGTTTTTGTTGTGGAAAGAAGGGACATTTTGTTAATATTTGTCTGTACATTTAGCATCAAGATGAAAACATACAAAAAAAGTTTAATCCCCAAATTACTATTGGTGGGTGGTTACTTTTGTCATTTACTGGTAGTACCCAATTTATCCTGTCTGCCAAGGTGGCACTAGAGTACAAAACTGTGGAAATTGAGATATTTATCTACAGTGGGGCAGGGGTTAACCTGATTGATGGACAGTTCGTTCGTATTCATGGGTTGACTACTAGTGCACTACAGAAAAGCATTTCTGTCTTTGCAATTGATTCAGCACCTCTTACCCAGAAATGCTTGTCACAGGTGGTGAATGACATCCATTTAAGAGTGGGTGATTTTCATCAGGAAGCCATTTCATGTTTTGTTTTGGAGGGTCTGCCTGCTCTGTTGGTTTTGGGCATACCATGGTTAACCCCTTCACGCCCAGCACCATACGTGTGGTAGATGGGCCCGACACACTTTTGATCAAATATGTGCGCTAAGAGCTTCCATTGACTCATTTATAGTAGGTATTGTACCACTTTTATTTAGAATGATCCCCATTTCTTAGCTCCATTGTTTGTATGTATAATGATGTGCAGCCATTTTCTTTTTTATAATCATGCTTGCGTCATGGATATGCACCTGTAATTCTGAAGGTTCTAGTCTAAATTCTCTTGTAGTATATATTGAGGGTAGCGCCTCTTTTAGACTGAACACGCCCATCTACCTGGGACTTCTGAGCAGAGTACGTATGTAGCTGGTTTCTACACTGCCCTGAATATTGTAGGCTTAGGTAAATCCAAAAAGAGGACGTATACTAGTGTTAGGGACCCATCTGCGGAAGCCACCTTGAAGCCTGGTAGATGGGCCCGACACACGTTTGATCAAATATGTGCGCTAAGAGCTTTTATTGACTCATTTATAGTAGGTATTGTACCACTTTTATTTAGAATGAGCCCCATTTCTTAGCTCCATTGTTTGTATGTATAATGGTGTGCAGCCATTTTCTTTTTTATAATAATGTTTGCTTCAAGGATATGCACCTGTGATTCTGAAGGTTCTAGTCTAAATTTTCTTGTAGTGCTTCTTTTAGCAGACACCCGCAGGTCATGTCCGTATCCGGCAGTAATGCAGATCGCGGACATTTAACCCTTTTGATGCCATGGTCAATCCTGACCATGGCATCTGAGTGTGCTGAAACCGAGAGTGTACACTTTTGGTTATTCTCCGGCTCCCCAATATGGTGATCGGAAGAGTCAGAGCGTGTCTGCAGCAGCCCCTGTCTTTATGAATGACAGGAGGCTGTTGCATAGTATTTCCTATGGAGCCCTTGCCTGTAATAGGGCTCCATAGGAAAGTAGTAAAATCATAATGCTTCTAGCTGCTCACTTTCTGTTTGAAAAAGGCACCTGTGAGTGCCGAAACGCGTGTCACCCTAATATGAGTGACCAATAAATTTCTTATCAGCAAAGATTATTGGAGTGCCGGTTTTCGTCTATTTTTCTGATTCCGGGATTACATCCGCACAAACCGAGCACTCATCGACCAGCACTTTATCATACAACATTCACATAAATTGGGCTGAGCTGCAAAACCAAGCACAGCTGCTATCCAATGCACAGCGCTTTGCTTGGTAAGCTGCACGGAAGCCGCAACCTCCTCAAACAGCTGATTATCGGGTGTCCTGGGTGTCGGACCTCCAACCATCTGATATTGATGACCTATCCAGAGGATGGCTCATCAATATAAAAAAACCAGAAAATTCCTTTACCCTCTCAGCAACTCAGGAGTGGTCTAAGAATCAGAATACCCCATAATGTTAGACCATAGATGACGGGTTGAGTTGATGGATGCAAGTTAGAATCGTTTTTTTGTTAATGCTCCTGTACATAGCTAATGCATTTACATAGTTGTTATGGTGCCCTTTGCTGTTTTTTTTTATTTTTTTTATTTTTTTTATTCCTTCTTAGATCACCCTCTTGGGTTCAGAGCTGGTGGTCACACAATCTCAGTTCCATCACCTGATGATCTCTTACATGATGATAGAGGGATTCCTGTTAGCAGGCCAGCAAAGAAGAATGGTGGCAGTAGAAATGGCTTCCTCTCGCCTCTCAAAAACGTAATATCTATACAGAGGTGCAATTTCTTTCTTTTTATTATCCTAACTGAAAATGTTGTTTTGCACAACATAATAGAAATGCAATATTGTATTGTGGGACAACCCTTTTACCCATGCTGGTGTTGAATCCATTATCTCATTACATGTTATGTTCAAAAAGGGGTGGAAAGAAAGGGATCTTGAGCCCCAGGCATTGAAGATTCTGGGCCCCTTACTAGTTATTATAATAATAATAATAATAATAATAATCTTTACTTATATAGTTTCAACATATTCCATGGTGCTATACAGTCAGTTACTGATACCATGATAGACCAAGGGTCAGAGAGCACCCTATGACTTGGGCACTGACTTAAAGGAGATTTTTGGGATTAGTATGATTTATAACAGACATACTCATCTAGTTGCTTATCTTATGCACATCTTCCCTTTTTTTTTCAATTTGTCCTCTCCTGCCCCATTTTACTATGTAAACACAACACTCTGGGTTATTTACATTATGTATGTAGCACTTCCTATCCCACGATGCACTTTTCTTTTTTATGCTACAGCAACTTGTTTATAGCTCATCCTACCCAGCTAGTTACATAGACACTCCCCTATTGCTGCCCCAGCTTCTTTTGACATGCCCATGGGCATAACTGTTATGGACAATGGTTGTGGAACCACTGTACCAACTAACCGGTTTAATGTTGGGCTAGACCTGAAGGCACTATCCTGGCAGTTCCCTGGTACTTACCCTTTAAAACCCTATACAGGCACCTGGACTCCGCTGCACTGGAGCCACCAGGCTGCTAGCGCTTGGAATTGTTCCGGTGGTGTAGTTGGCAGCCGACCCACGGGGTCAGAGAAACTGGTGCAAAGCACTGTAAACACAAGCAAGATCATAGACAGAACCAGGCAAAATGAGACTGAGGACAAATGGGCAAAGAACCACATGCAAAATCCACGGAACAGACTTAATGGCACCGTTCAGACATAGCAGATAAATTTGCAGAAACTAGCAAGATGAAAATGGCACAGAACTACAGGACACAGTTCACACATAGCAGGTCCTGTTGCAGAAACTTGACAAGGAAAATAAGACAGGAGCTAGAACAAGGGAATCCACTTACAAACAGAACTAGGATAGAGTTCTGTGTGTCCTGTTCTTGAGTTTGTGCATGATGCAGACTCAAGAACATGGCAAACAGAACTAGAAAAACAGATAAAGTCAGACAGCCAACAATGAACACATCCAAATGGAATCTAAGAAACAGACTTCACAGAATCCATACACAGATAGAACATGCAAAGATCCAATAGAATCTGATTGCACAGCCAGGGGCACTAACTACATTACATTGCAGAGCCAACAGGCACACACAGGAAGGCCTTTTTCACACAAAACATTTTTTTTCCCGTTTCCGTTCCGTTTTTTGCGTTCCGTATATGGACGTTTAAGGAATCATTTATTTCAATGGATCCACACAAAAAATGAAGGTACTCCGTATGCCTTCCGTTTCTGTATTTCCGTTTTTCCGTTGCGTTCAAAGATAGAACATGCCCTATTAATGTCCGCATAACGGACAAGGATAGTACTGTTCTATCAGAGGCCAGCTGTTCCGTTCCGCAAAAAACGAAATGCATACGGACGTCATCCGTATTTTTTGCGGCTCTGTTTTTTTGCGGACCGCAACATACTGAAAAAGCCATACAGTCGTGTGCAAGAGGCCTAACAGGGAGATTAACCCTTGCAGAACCAAACTGTTGTAAGATACAAAGTACAATGGCCTAATTCACACCGACAAGTAGCCAAGGCTAGGATGCACAGAACAGTGACAACATGAACCACCACGTAGCACAATGGCACAAATTCACATCCACAAGAAGCTGACGTCTACGTGCACAGAACAATGGTGACAAGTGAACCGTGATTGTAACAATAACGTCACAGGAAATAATAAAGAGCTATGTGGACATGGTCATGTGACCACAGCACAGAACTGAAGATAGGAGCCATTAAGATAAAAGAAATCTATTACAAAATTAGAGCTGCCTCCATAAGGGTTCATTCACATTTCTGTGTTCGTTTGACATCCATGAAGAAATCCTCCATGAAGGTGTCCGTGTTTGGTCCGTGTGTCTATTTATTGCCCTCCGTGTGTCATTCATATTCCACAGAGCTAAACGTTAATTTCCAAAACACGACATACGTGTATCTGTGGTCAGCGAAGCCATCTGTGTCGTGTCACGGACCTATAGACTATAATGGGCGTATCACATACCAAAGTAGTGCTTGTCTCTGTGAATTTTTTCACTGACCCACGGTAAGTAAAAAAATATTGATGCATCAACAGACACATTAAAATGAATTTGAAAATGTTGATAGCACACGTCAGTGAAAAACGGAAATGTGAACAAGGCCTTAATGATTATTTTAAAATATGTTGATGCAAACTGAAAAAAAAACCCTGTTAATGCCCAGATAAACGGTTCATCCCTGGCATAATAAAAAGATAATCATTCATGAACCAGCATAAATCTTATTTGCTTATTGCAAACTTTAGAAACATAAGTCTGAATACTTACAGTAATACTAACAGTATTAACACAAAATTGAGTTCTGCTTAAGTAAATATAAGAGTTTCTGTAGAGTCCGCTGTAATTGAATGCATGTGAATCACTTGCCAGACAGCCAGGTGTACACGTACATGGATGATTAGCTGAAAATGTGATCATTCAATGAAAGTAATTGTTAAAGTACACAGTAAATGAAGATGAAAGATTGCCGTAATTTGTTTAAAGAACCAGACAGAGTCATAGAGAAAAACTGCTGCAGGAATAGATCCTAGACTTGAGTGAAGTAGATTTTGCTTTTCAGGAAAATAGCACCTGTCAGCAGAAGTAAACCTATTAAACCAGGCGCACTGCTAGGTAAAGTTGATCCTGCTGATTAACCCCTTCCCAACCACCATACATGTATGGCGTAAGCCGGGTTTCTCTTTTAACAGCAGACACCCAGGCCTGTTGTCTGCAATCAGCAATAATGACGATCACATACATTTGACCTATCAGATGCCCTTGTAAAGACGGCATCCGAGGCGGATCTCCCTGGAAGCTCTGCGCTCCTGGGGCATAAGCAAACCCCCCCACCCACCCACTTCCACTGGGATCGGGGGAGCCATCCATTGTCTTTGGTAGCATGGGTCTCTCTGAAGAAACCCATTCTATTGCAGTTGTAGTTCCTACGGAGCTCTGCAGGGGGCAGGGAGAATATAGAGAATCTGCAATTCATTGCAATGTAGGGGAGAAACAATCGAATCATTGCTTCTTATAGTCGCATAAAAATATATATTAAAAAAATAAAAAGCTAAACTAAATGTTTTTAAAAGTATGAAAAAAAATAAAAAATATTAAAATTTTAATTACCTCTTTACCCCATAATTAAAATAAAAAGAAATGATAAAAAATAAGCATCATAGCCATCACTGAGTCCCAAAATATTCTAACTATTAAAATATAACCGTATTTATCTCATACCATGAACGGTGCAAAGGGAAATAAAATCAAAATGGCCAATTCCCTTTTTCGTCGCTTCACCTCCCAAAAAAAATTAAGAAAAAATTATTAAAAAGTCAAACATACTCCAGAATGGTATCAATAAAAACTACAGATCGTCCTGCAAAAAAATTATTATGTGGTCAGAATTCGGCGATGAAAAGAAAAAAATAGATTTCCAAAGGTTGTTTTTTTTTTTTTTTTTCAGAAAACAAGCCTCAATATGTCTACATAATATTGTGGGATGAAAGGGTTAAACTGATACCTGGATAGTGAAAATCCCTTTCAACAAAGTCTTCTTCTATAAGTAAATTTGGATCCAGTGCACTGATGGGCAGACCCTAGCTTCAGACCCTCTGTTTTCAGTGAATGCACAGTAAGCATCTGTTTAGCTAAAGCAGATATACTGCGCATGCGCCAAAACTGGGGTACTCGGTGCCAGCTGGCTACTGCAGGGAGAGGTGAAAGAACACTGATGTCTGGCCTTAAAAGTCAAGGGGAGGGGGACAAGTAAAACAGATAAGATCTAATTTACATATTGAAAAAAATTCTGTTTTCACTGGTACGGAAAAATGGAGGTGTCGGTTTAATCAGCAGGGTTGGTCTTGCTGACGGGTGCACTTTAAAGTTTCTATTAAATTTCCTATTATGTTTGATATATTTTAAGCTAAAACATTGTATCTAAAGGAGATGGTTTTAGTGATTAGTACCTTTAAAGAAATGTAATATCATGGGAAAGCCTTAGATACTGTATAGCAAAACTACCAATCTATGTAGCCATGAAATTAAGGGCTCATGCCCACCAACCTAAGGGCTCCGTGCCCGTGCTGAGGACCACATATGGCGGTTCCGCAATACACGGGTCACCAGCCGTGTGCATTCTGCATCACGCATGCGGACCCATTCATTTCAATTGGTCCGCAAATGGAAAAACTGGAGATGCGGAGTGCTTCTGTGGGGTTTCTGGCAGTGCCTCCGCCCACCAAAAAAGTAGTGTATACCATTGGATGCGGATCGCGGATCAAGTGAATGGGTCCGTGATCCGCATCCGGCTGCCCCACGGTCGGTGCCCGTGAAGTTGCGGACCACAATTTGCGGTCCACAGCACGGGCACGGAGCCCTTACGTTTGTGGGCATGAGCCCTTAAAGGGGTATTCTGGGAACAGACTTTTTTTCTAATCAACCCACTGCCCTCAGAGTGCAACTTGTAATTGTCAGCATTGACAAAGTGATTAATGTTTTGATCCAGCTGCACTGACTCCAGGTGCTATACCACCTTCCCAGCACTGCTCTGTCAATAGAACATCAGCCATGAAGTGGCACTTTGGGGTGGTCAGTTTCTCCTGTTTTAGCAAAGGAATATGGAAGTGAGTGGAGCGCAGAGCACAACTGCATATACGAAAGGGGTGCCACGCCAACTGGCAAATGTAAGTTTGCCATAAAACTGAAACAGAAACACCTTACCATTTGTACCTGGAATGAAAGCAGACAGTGATGGGGGTGCAGAAAACCCCTTCACGGCTATGTACACAGGAATGCCCTGTGAACAGACACCAGCAAATGGAAAGTCTGTATTAAAACCCTATAGGCACTGCATGTGCTGGCAGCACATCTGTGACCTAGTTTGAAATCCATGGAGCTAAGTGTTCTTAAAATTATAAGCACAGGTGTAGTATGGGCTTGTTACGTGGTGGCAGACTATGGCCACGCATTCAGGATCAGGATAACATGCATCATAAAAACAGACGTCTTCATGGGGCCTTGAATATTCGTTATTGTCATACATCACATTTGCATTTGGCACTCATGTTTGCAATTTTTTTCCATAACTGGGATTGAATCCAACAGGAGAGGTGGTTTATTTCGTTGGCTAAAAGGGCTTCTCTAGAAACATTTTTCCTGCAATTTTAAATGCATGTAAAAAAGTAAATTTACTAATATTATAGTATAGTCTTTAACCCATTCTACCCCTGGCCAGTTTTCGCCCTCCTGCCCAGGTCAACTTTATGTGGTAATAACTTTGGAACACTTTAATTTATCCAAGCCATACTGAGATAGTTTTCTCGTGACACATTGCACTTCATGACAGTCATAAATTTGAGTCAATATATTTCACCTTTATTTATGAAAAAATCCCAAATCTACCAAACATTTATTAATTTTTCTGCTTTTAAAACAGAAAGTGATACCTCATAAAATATTTATTACTTAACATTCCCCATATGTCTACTTTATTTGGCATAATTTTGTATATGTTATTTTAATTTTTTAGGACGTCAGAAGTCTTAGAATTTTAGAAGGAATTCTTAACATGTTTAAGAAAAATTACAAAACTCAATTTTGTGTTCCAAAAGAATTAAAGGAAAATGGAGATGAAATTTCAAAATTTCACTTTTTTGGCAGATTTTCCATTTTAATCCATTTTTTTCTTTAACACATCGAGGGTTAACAGCCAAACAAAACTCAATATTTATAACCCTAATTCTGCTGTTTACAGTAAAACTCCACATGTGGTCATAAACTGATGTAAGGGCACATGGCAGAGCGCAGAAGGAAAAGAGCGCCATATGTTTTTTGGAAAGCAGATTTTGCTGGACTGGTTTTTAGATGCCATGTCCCATTTAAAGCCCCCGATGCACCCTTACAGTAGAAACTCCCAAAAAGTGACTCCATTTTGGAAACTATGGGATACGGTGCCAGTTTTATTGGTACTATTTTGGGGTACATATATGATTTTTAACTGGTCTATATTATGTTTTTTGCGAGGCAAGGTAACCAAAAAATTTCATGTTTTGGCACCGTTTTTATTTTTTATTTCTTACAACATTCAACTGACAGGGTGGATCATGTGCTATTTTTATAGAGCAGGTTGTCACAGATGCAATGATATCAAATATGTCTACTTTCTTTGTTTCAGTTTTCCATAATAAAGCATTTTTGAAAAAAAATGTTTTTGTGTCACCATTTTCAGAACGTCATATTATTATTTTTTTTCTGCCGATCATGCAGGGGCTTGTTTTTTGCAGGAAGAGTTTACGTTTTTATTGGTACCATTTTTTGGTACATATGATTTTGTGATCATTCATTATTACATTTTACGGGGCAAGGTGACCAAAAAATTGATTGTTTTGGCACAGTTTTAATTATTTATTTTTACAGCGTTCACCTGAAGTGTTAGGTCATGTGACATTTTTAGATAGCAGATCGTTACGGATGTGGCAATACCTAATATATTAACTTTTTCTAATTTATTAAAGTTTTACACAATAAAAGCATATTTGAAACTCAAAAAATTATGTTTTACTGTCTCCTTAGTCTGAGAGGCAAAGCTTTTTTATTTTTTGCCTGATTGCCTTAAATAGAGTCTCATTTTTTGCAGGATGAGGTGACGGTTTGATTAGCACTATTTTGGTGGCATACGCCTTTTTAGTCGCTTGGTGTTGCACTTTATGTGATGTTAGGTGACAAAAAATGGCTTTTCTGGCACTGTTTTTATTTTTTATTTTTTTTACGGTGTTCACCTGAGGGGGTGATATTTTTTATTTAGCTTTTTTTTTTAAACTTTATTTCTGTCCCACTTTGGGACATCAACTTTTGAGGGTCTGATCCCCTCTGCAATGCATTAAAATACATCAGTATTGTAATGCATTGCTTGTTAGTGTATTACACAGAGTAATATACTAAGGCCCCTTGCAGATAAGCGTGTCCGGATGCATTGCGTCTGCGAACAGGGAAAATCATGCGACTAGGTATGCAATTGCAGTCAGTTTTGACTGCGATTGCGTTCCGATGTTGAGTTTTTATCGCGCGGTTGCAATGCGTTTTGCACACGCGTGATAAAAAACTAACTGTGGTACCGAGACCCGAACCCGGACTTCTTCACTGAAGTTCGGGTTTGGGTTAAGGTGTTCTTTATATTTTATTATTTTCTCTTATAACATGGTTCTAAGGGAAAATAACAGCATTCTTAATACAGAATGCTTACTAAAATGTGACTTTAGGGCAGTGATGGTGAACCTTTTAGAGACCGAGTGCCCAAACTGCAACCAAATACCCACTTATTTATCGCAAAGTACCAACACGGCAATTTAACCTGAATACCAATATAGTATATCTTCCATGTACTTTATCATTTAGCTATAATAGCTTAATAGCCTACATACAATGCGCTGCCTGTGCTGTTCACAGTGCGTCCTGTGCGGATTAATGGCAGGAAAAGTCTAAAGCATATTGGTACGCCATAGACTTTTTCCAAGGCGCGGGTGCCCACAGAGAGAGCTCAGAGTGCCGCCTCTGGCACCCGTGCCATAGGTTCGCCATCACTGCTTTAGGGGATAAAAAAAAAATATAAAATAACTCACCTCATCCTGTTATTCGTGCAGTCCGCATCTTCTTCTTTCTTCTTCTTTCAGGACCTGCCAAAGGACCTTTGACGTAATCGCGCTCACCACGTGGTCCTGCTGAATGAAGATAGAAGATTACGTCATCAGAGGTCTTTTGGCAGGTCCTGAAAGAAGAAGAAAGTAGAAGATGCCGGCTGCGCGAACAACAGAATGAGGCAAGTTAATTATTATTATTTTTTTAACCCCTAAAGCAACATTTTAGTAAGCATTCTGTATTAAGAATACTAATATTTTCCCTTAAAACCATGTTAAAAGGGAAAATAATACAGTAAATTTACTTTTATCAATTTACTTACATCATCTCCTAGCAACCATGCGTGAACATCGCATCGCATCAGCACTTACTTGCGGATACTTGCGATTTTCACGCAGACCCATTCATTTTTATGGGGCCTGCGTTGTGTGAAAAACGCAGAATATAGAACATGCTGCGATTTTCACGCAACGCACAAGTGATGCGTGAAAATCACTGCTCATCTGAACAGCCCCATTGAAGTGAATGGGTCCGGATTCAGTGCGGGTGCAATGCATTCACCTCACGCATTGCACCCACGTGGAATTCTCGCCTGTGTGAAAGGGGCCTAACAGGTTGCCTAGGAGACCTAGCCTGGGGCTGGTTCTCCTCGGCCCCTGTAGAAGGCAGGTCCCGATGCCATGCAAGGCATTGGGCAGCCTGTTCATGGCATTGGGCTGCCTTGTCACCCATCAGGTCCCCGCCACAGCAGCACGGGGACCTAATGGGCTCCCTCACCAGCTGCATGCACCTTTTATGCCGCTTTCAGCGCTAACAGCTGCATAAAAGCGGTTAACCTGCCGGCATAGGCTTTTACAGAGATGCCGGTGGATACAGCAGGGGCCCAGCTATCAGGGACTGCTGGACCCTGCAGTGATCTGGCGCACACCGCTCCAGTGCCCGCCCGATCACCATGACATAATAGTATGTCAAAATGTGGCAAGTCACTTGCCGCCATGACGTACTATTATGTGATATGTCGGGAAGGTTTTAAAGTAATACCTCACCGCAGTGTCTTGGACAAAAAACACCACGAAAACACAGGGAAATGGTAAAACCATCCTTAACCCCTCTGCACACCTAGATGCAACTGGGCATCCATTGTGCACAGGTGTGTATGAAGCAGAATTGTGGTTGGTTTGTTTGCTTTTCAGTTTCACCTCACAGAAAAAAAAAAATTTTTTCCAGTTTTCCTATGGCTATGTCAATGGAAAAGTCAAAAAGATATAGCTCTTGGAAGATGGGAGGGGAAAACAAAAAGTCTGGAAGGGGTTAAGCTGTGTTCTCTGCACTGTAGGTAATGAAGAACACTACACTGGTAATATAAGTGAACAAATCTCATTTGAGGCAACAAAAAGAAAATAGCAAATGTGCCGCTTAACCAATCAACCAATGGTCCGTGACCTCAACCTATCTATTCTGTAATACTGCAGTTAAATATGTCTATAGGAGGTTTTAATTTCATGGCCCCACTCCTCTTTCTGTCTAGTGCTTTCTAAAGCAATTTAGATAAAAGGTCTCAGACCCTAACACTCGTGAAGTGAACTTAAAAAGAATCAATTATCTCTTGTGATATGTGTACTTTAGTAAATACTTGAATTTCCAAAGAACAATTCTGGATTATCTTTTCATACAAAGTCATGAGAAAAACAAAGTGCACCCTCTTTGAATTCTATGGTTTTACAAATCAGGACATAATAAAAAAGGATCTAGTGCCTAGAAGGTCCTAAAATGAGGTAACTACAACCTCAGATGAACAACACATGACTAATTACACTGTCATTTGTTTAACAAAAACTAGGCCAAAATGCAGAATGCAGCTGTATATGAAAAATGAATAGGATAGGTCATCAATATCAGATCGGCAGGGGGCTGACTCTTGGCATCTCTACTATACAGCTGTTTAAAGAGTCTGCAGTGCTCATATAAACGCTGCCTTCTTTTCTTTCTGCTCGCCATCGCAACTACAGCATTAAGCAGGTGTAATAACAATAAACAATTTGTATTACCCCCAGGTCTGGGGTACAACATACCCCTATGGTGAAAGGCAAGCCTTCCTCAGGTTGTGCTTGTGGTCTTCTCTGGGTAGTCCTGCATCAGATGTCCAAGGCCACAGTTCTCGCTGACCTCCTCCCTCCCATTGCTGTGAAGAGATCGGGTTAAGGACATAAGTTCTTATACATAGAAATTGCCTAGATTAACAATTCGGACTAACAGGGGGTCATAAAAGGCTAGAGTCCCAAGGAGCAGTCCATGAAAGTGCCAAGGAGGGGTGCTAGCTATCCTAAAGTAATGAAAGACATATGGGTCTCTTATGCATCAGAGTTCTTGGGAATCCACAGTGGGGCAATAGAATTTCTTAAGTCTGCCACTCTACTCCAGAGTCCCTGAAGCCCAGTACCCAAACACACCACCGTCCAAGTGTGTTTGAGTACTAGAGGTGGGTAAGGAGCTTAAAAACATTGCAGGAAACAGAATCTCTCACTTGTGGCTCTTTAGCGAAGGGTCCCAGGAGCCCAGATGAGGGTCACAAGGAGGTTAGGTACTCATTTGAGTCTCTTCCTTGGGTGCTGTCAAAACATCTCAAGGAGGTGGCATCGCAGGTGGCATTTGAGTACATTCCTTGAGGCACATGACTAGTTGCTTAACTTAAGAAAGTAAGGCACAATAGGGTAAAACTTGAAATGAAGGGAGTCCCTTTTGAAGGTAAGAGGTATGAGTGTGGCTGTGTAGGGTCCAAACATTAAAACAGTCAAACAGGTACCAGTCTCATGTATCTCACCCTCCTGAAGCTCGTCGGGCTGCTAGTCCTTCCAGCTTTAATGAAATATGTCAGGCCTGGATTGTCGCATTCTGGTTCCTGGGTGCAGGTCATGCAGGCTTTGATATCCTGGACGGCTGTATCTCTAGCAGGAGCTCCTTGGATGGTCCTTTGGCAACCTCCTGTAGCAGGAACTGGAACTGCAAAATTGGTATCTGTGACCAGCAAAACATAATCCAGGACTTTACCCTCACAGAGAGGGGGAAGCAGCGAGTTAAGCTCACTTGACACCCAGTTCAGATCCTCTAGGCTTTGTCAAGGCAGAGCATAGAAATTCCCCAACCAAGTGGAAATGGAGATCACTGGACTCACAATTATAGTGGGCCCTTAGTGGGCCCTACTCCTAGGACATAGACTGATGGCAGCAACCGATCGAAGGCAGAAGCGTCTCTTATTTCTGTTTCTGGTGGCATAGTTAACTCTGCTTGTATCACCATCGGAGATGTAATCAGGCCTTTTATATCCACGGCCACTAGGAAGATACCATGGTCCCCTGGATTGGATGTCTGGGGCATAGACCTGGCCGGGGTGTCAGGCATTGGCAGCTGCAGTCCACTGTTATACGATGAATCACATGGGCGAGATGGCAGGCCGGTAGCCTCTCCCTTGGGGAGCGAGGGAAGCCATGGCCCTGGTTCCTCTCGGACCGACTTGTGGTTTGAATAGCACTGGAATGAGCAGAGAGCCTCGATCTGGCTGCACTTCCACTTGTATCTCGCTCACTGGCGACAGTAGCGGCGGTGAGTTTTCCGAGCTGGGTGATCTTCCAGCTGTCTCGAGCACGCAGTGGACTCTTCTGCAATGTAGAATTTGAAAATAACATTAACATACAGTAGCACAAGGATTTAGTGCAATTCTTCTATTGCACCAGCAAGAATATTGAGGCAGGTTGGTGGCACTTAGACGATACTAGCCTAGTGGCTGTTTGGTGATGAGGGTGCCTGTAGCCATATTCCCTTATTTCACAGGAGGGTCTGTAGAAGCTGAATATAGCTGTTTTCTGTATTTATCATCTCAAGGCTTTATGTGAACAAATTTAGTAGCTACTGGTTGTAGGAGAATTGCAGTCTGCACCTTCTCTGTAGCTACACAGGAACTCCCCTCCCTCCTCCCAAGGCAGGAAGCTGGACCAGTCCACTCCTACCAAGAGGAGTTCACCTTGTTCCTGCCAACCTTTGCTATACCTTCCTTGCTGTTAGTAATAAACAGGAAAAAAACTGTGAAATAGGGAGAAGCAACTGTTGCTGCCCATAAATCTAGGAAATGTTAAATGGCCATTTTCAAACAATTTGAAGTCCATCATTCTACAAGTGGCAGACAACTGAGGAGTGGACCTCCCAGCAAACACCTTATACCAGACTGTTAGGCACAGTGGTGAAGGTGTGAAAATGTGATCTTGTTGTGGACCTACAGGGCACCACCTTGCAGTCATTGAGTCAACCATGAACTCCTCTCTATACCAAAGTATTCTAGAGTCAAATGTGAGGCCATCTATCCAACAGCTAAAGCCTGGCTGAAATTGGGTCAGCCAACAGGATAGGGCAATTATTCTAAGTACACCAGCAAATCTGCAACAGAATGGCTGAAAAAAGGAATCAAAGTGTTGCAATGGCCCAGTCAAAGTTCAGACCTCAACCCAATTAAAATGCTGTGGTGGTTCCTTAATGGAACTGTACATGAATGAATGTCCACAAACCTCAATGAACTGAAGCAACCTTATAAAGAAGAGTGGGCCAGAATTCCTCCAGAACGATGTGAGAGACACAACGATAATAAAGTCACACAGAAAATAATTACTTTAAGTTATCAATGCTAAAAGTGGTTCTGCAAGCTACTGAGTAATATAATTCAAATAATTCAAAGATGGTGTACTTTGCTTTTTTCATGACTGTGTCTCTATGTTGTGTTGTTTCCGTTATTTCTCCTAGAAATCATGAACAAATTGACAATGGGTTGTTACTATTCCTCTTCTTAAAGGGGTGTATCTCCACAGATTGCCAAAACCGATTAGACAATGTCAGAGCATGTAGCAACACACACCCCAACTGGTATTACCCAATTGTCATAAATTTCGGTAGGAATAACAGAGAAATGGGACAATGTAGAGTTCTAAGAATATATGCCTTAGAATTAAAATTCATGATGAGTACAAGTGTTACTAAAATTGACATGGTAGGAGAACTACAATGTTCTCTTGATTGAAAATCTACACTTTTTTGGGGAAATATTTGTTACTACTACCACAAACACAAAATCACTGTGTATATGTCACAGTTTAAGCCATTGAAAACTATGGATCTGTGGGTATTACTTGCCTTGTTGTAAAACAGTTCAGATGAATTAAAGATGAGTGTGTTTCGCTCTGCCTCCCACTCTCCCTTTAAACAATTCTTCCCAAACTAATCTGAGGAAATTTCGATTTTACCGAATCAGAATCTAAAAAAAAATTCAATATGCCAAAGAAACAAATTTCAATATGCTAATATTTATCTGTATAGTTGGTTGCTAAGAATCAACCATGAGATAATGAGGGTTGTCTAGTGTTCAGCTTTGATGATGGGGATTGTCTTATGAAGACAACCCTCTTTAATTAGACACCATCCTGGCAATCAATTGATCGCTGAGGATACAGCTTCATTATCCCCTATGATCAGAGTGTAAGCTACCTTTACACAGTGGTTCTCCATTCAGGCTCATAAAACCTTCCTCCTTGTCATCCATTTGCCCTAATATTGTATATGGACAGGGGTTGTCCCAATAGGACAACCCCTTTAATAACAGTAACCTACATCAGTTGGTATTTTGTTCATGCTGCCTTTGGCTCCTATAAGCATAAGCTACACCTAAAGATAGACAGGGACGCATTTCAATGAAAATGTAAAACAAATAAATATTAGATGTTTTAAAATAATTCTAGTACCTACTATATCATTGTATCTGCTTTTAGCATGTTGTGGTTTACTGAAAATGGAACTGTAAGCACTGAAAATGAGAAAGACACACACATAGGGGAAGTATGCAACAGAGTCAATAACTAACAACAGGTTTAGAGGATCATCTTATAATCCATAAGAAGTCAGTTTGAAGAAGGAAGCCCAAGAAAAATTACTTGTCAGCATGAGAAAGAATTACGACCCCAACTAGGCATATACATGAAAGGGAGAAGAGGATAAAATGAACCCTAAGGATTTCTCAGGTGTTTCTGTGTCCAGGATCTTAATCCATTTGGTAATCCCCATTTCAAACAGTGACAGGATATCATCACACACAGCACGTCCTGCATGTGCTCATGAAGTCAATCTTTAAAGGAAATTTACCAGCATCCATCAAAGGTTAATGCATGGTGATTGGACAATAGGGACAGACTGCCAGTGTATTACAAGTGTTTATTATAAAAAAAGATACATTTAGTTTTAAGACTTGGAACATTGTGTCATTGAAGATCAAAGTAGGACAATAGAAAGACTGAAACAAATCTGAAGAGAACAATTGAGAATTAGAGAGATGATATTAACTGCTGCAAAATAATTAACCTTCCTTGTTCCATGTTTTGTTTTAGACATACCTATTTAAACCTTAAAATGCCCAAGGTGTGCCAATCGCATTCTGTATGCCCTTACTACTGTCGTTGAATATGTACTGTTCATGACCATAAAGAAAATAGCTAGAAAATAATATATAAAGGAAGGACTAGAGATACGCAAATAGATGAGGTATACACACCGGCAGGCATTTTTTTACTTTTTAAAAGAAAACAAAAGAAATAAAAAATCCATCAACGTGCGATGACCAGCAGTCATCCATTTACCCCTATCTATAGATGATGCTGTCACTTTGACATTACTAATGATGGCTTACTGTTAAAGGAGTTGCGCAGAGTCCTAGGAGGCCGCAGGGTGTCATACACAACTTGTATTGACTGAGTAAAGCCTCATTTACACGTCAGTGTTTTGGTCAGTAATATCCATCAGTGATTGTGAGCCAAAACCAGGATTGGAGCCTCCATAAACATAAGGTATATTGAAGAAATCTGCACCTGTTCTGTGTTTAGGCTACTTTCACACTAGCGGTTTCGCTGTATCCGGCAGGGCTCAAGCAAAAACGCTTCAGTTACTGATAATACAACCATCTGCATCCGTTATGAACAGATCCAGTTGTATTATCTTTAACATACCCAAGACGATCCGTCATGAGCTCCTTTAAAAGTCAATGGGGGATGGATCCATTTTCTGTTGTGTCAGATTGTGTGAGAGAAAATGGACCCATAAGAGCAGTGAGACTATGGAACTCTCTGCCTGAGGAGGTGGTGATGGTGAGTACAATAAAGGAATTCAAGAGGGGCCTGGATGTATTTCTGGAGTGTAATAATATTACAGGCTATAGCTACTAGAGAGGGGTCATTGATCCAGGGAGTTATTCTGATTGCCTGATTGGGGTCAGGAAGGAATTTTTTATTCCCCTAAAGTGGGGAAAATTGGCTTCTACATCACAGGTTTTTTTTTGCCTTCCTCTAGATCAACTTACAGGATAACAGGCCAAATTGGATGGACAAATGTCTTTTTTCAGCCTTATGTACTATGTTACTATGTCCCCATTGACTTGCATTGTGGGTCAGACTCATGACGGATCCATCTTGCTCTGCATTCCAGGACGGAAAGCAAACTGCAGCATGCTGCGGTTTGTTCTCCGGTATGAGAATGGAACGGAATGCATTTTGGAGCATTCCGTTCTGTTCAGTTACGTTTAATCTCCATTGACAATGAATGGGGACAAAACAAAAGCATTTTTTTCCGGTATTGAGACCCTATGACGGATCAGAATATTGGAAAATCTTAACGCTAGTGTGAAAGTATCCTTAAACCACACCTGGTTTTGGCTCACAATCACTAATAGAAATCACTGTCCAAAATACTGACTGTGTGAATGAGGCATAAGACTACAAGGGGACTATAGAGGGGGCATTATATGTACTACCACTACAGGGGCTATTATACTGAATTTTTATGTTCAGAATTTAAAATGTTTTAAAAAATGTAGAAATGAATACCGAATTCATTCACTGAAGTCTCGCACGACTTCGGGTGAAACTAATTGTGCCTCCAAGGAGGCAATACATTTTAATACTTTAATCTATGATCCAAAGCTCAATTCACTCAAGCCTTATTATAATATGGTCCAGAGCACTACAGCGGGCATTTAATACAGGGGCACTACATGGAGTCATTATAACTAGAGGGGACACTGCAGTGGGACTTCATAAATACTTGGAGCTAATACAGGGGGCATAAAAATACTAGGCCCACTATAGGTGTCATTATATCTATTGTGGGCTCTAGAGGGTTTCCTCTGGAGGGTTGCCATACGGGCCTTGTTACTGCTGTGGGCATAAGAGGAGGCCTTATTTCTACTAGGGGCCCTAAGGGGGCATTATTATAGGGCACAATATGGAGGGCATTACTACTAATGGGGCACTCTTGGGATTCATTCTTGCTATTGAAGGTACTGTAAAGGCATTATTATGGCAGTCTGGTACCACTATTTCTAAAAGAACTATCTGTATGGCAATGTTATATCTGTAGTATAATATTTGGGACATTGGGGAGCATAGTGGGAGCAGTATTGGGGTAGATACAGGAAATAAATGTTGGGGCTCCAGGAGGAAGATGATGATGGAAAAACAAGGAACCTAAGATGGCAAACTCTGCAGAAACCAGATGCAGCTGAAAGAAGTTGGTCTGATCTCCAAATGGAGAAGATGAATAATAAGAATATCTACATCAGAGATTATATCACTAGATATAAGATGTACAGTATGTGGGCTGCATTATCCTGTATGATTTGCAGTGATTCATCTAATATCCATACTCCTATGTCTGTTACAGTAGGGTTGGGGGCTGAGGGTTAGATTAAGAATTTGGAGGGAATAACTTCACACAGGGAAAAATAAGCATACAGTGAAGATGCAGACTTGCATGAAAGATATTGACACCATATGGACTTCAAAGAGAAGAAAAACCTAGACACAAAGCACAGTTATGTGGAAATAAAAGGCACTGGGCACAATGCATACTGTAGGGGAAATCTATCTTGTTAGTGTCACATTCAAGCTGGATTATCGTTTTATTCATTTTACAAGAATGGATGATAGAAGAACATTATTCAGCTGTCATTAAGCTACCGAGAACAAGAAGGGAAGCCAAAAATATGGCAGAGAAATCTTCTTCTAATATGAAGACATCAGTTGAAATGATTTATCGACCATATTCAGGCAATTTAAAGTAATAACATTTCTTTCCCCCAACTATTTTACATAACATAACATTTCACATTTTCATGTAAGAGAATACATAGATCAAATAGGTGGGTCAAAGGTGAGAACAAGATGTCAAAAAACATTATAAAATCTTCTACAAGTTCACTGTAATCAAAGCAGTAACCAGGGGTGGAGGGACAAGTAGAACAATAAGTTCAACTACTAGTCCCCAATGGTGAAGGTCTGGCAGATTTCCACCCATAAGTTGCGTATATATTTTTATGAGGCGTTGGTGCTGGGCTTTTGATATTTGGAACTCTGAATTTTCTTACAGAGTAAAATGAAAATAAATAAATAAAAATCCAGCTTCCTGTGGCAATCATTAGGGGGAGATCGTTATAGGGCCATATGAACGAAAGGAGAGAAGCCTCTTCTGCTTTTTGCATGCACAACTGCACTACTGACCACACACTATGCACAAATAATATAACGAATGATATGACAATTCTGGAGCACTGATTCCTATGACACTATGTTGTGCCATTTCTCGACTATAAAGACATATCCGGGTGTACCAGTTGGGGGTCTGTCCCTGCACAGTTTCATACTGTCCAACCAGTGCTACCAGCGCAAATTGTGCAGGAGCACACCCCCAACTGGAAACACCCAGTTGTACCTTTAGTCATAAACTTCTAACAGGCAGGGGTGGACTAGACACCAATTTCCTGGTGGGCCAATGCCCAGGGGGCCACCCAAGTCCTCCTTTCAGTCAACAGTTGGGTACATTATGATCTGATGCTCTAAGTATTTACCCCTTCCCGAACAGAACCGTACATGTACCGCACTGGCAGGCACTTTAAAGATGACGCATGCTAACGAGCGAGGTGGATGTCAAGGCCAAACCTTCAGATGCCGTGGTCAAACATTTGGTGAACATGACTGTCTCAATAAATGGTTTGGAGCTACATCTGGAGCCTGTCATGCTGTGTGCTTTTGTTCACTTGTACATTCCGGAGGAAAAGTGATTTTCCTGCTGATTTTCATAGATCATATATATACACAGTATATATATATATATATATATATATATATATATAAATATTGTGACAGGGGTGAAAGGTAGGGGGGAATCGTCAGGCTTTTACGCCCAAGGAGGACCCAGGAGACAGAAGTGAATTTAAACTGGCAAGTACCGAGCACTACCCAGCTTGTCTATTAGCTCGTCTACTCTCGCCATAAGGTAGTCATCAAACTTTGAGACCAAGTTTAACTGGCGATAGTCATTACAGAACCTGATGGACCCATCAGGTTTGGGAATTAAAACGATGGGACTAGACCACTCACTTACGGACTCTTCGATTACCCCTATGTCTAACATTTTTTTTATCCCTTGGGTAATGACCTCGCACCTCGCTTCGGGGACCCGGTAGGGATAAATCTTCACCTTAACACTGGGTTCTGTGACAATATCGTGTTTTATCACCTGAGTGAGGCCTGGGAGTTCTGAGAAAAAATCTTTATTTCTCATTACGAATTCCTGCGCTTCCTGTTTTTGATGTGGGGATAAGGACTCGGCAATCCTAACCTCAGGTACGGTGTAGCTTTGTGGCACCGAGTTCACAATCAGAGCTTCCCTATCTTTCCAAGGCTTTATCAAGTTAATATGATAGTTCTGTTCTGGTTTTCTCTACCCAGGCTGATGAACTAGATAGTTCACTTTGCTTACCTTTTCAATAATTGTGAAGGGCCCTTGCCATTTTGCTAAGAATTTTCTCTCTATGGTGGGTATTAACACAAGCACCCGTTCCCCTGGATTAAAATGACGCAGTTTCGCCCCCCTGGTTATATTTTCTACTTTTAGACTGTTGGGCTTGCTGCATATGTTCCCAAACTAAGGGCATGACTGCCTTGATCCGATCATGCATCAGTGGTACATGTTCAATTACACTGCGGTACGGAGTACATTCCTGCTCCCACGTTTCTTTTGCCACATCCAGTAGCCCTCAGGGTTGCCTGCCATACAGAAGTTCAAAGGGTGAAAATCCCGTAGACGGTACATCTCGTATGGAAAACATTAAATAAGGAAGTAGGCGATCCCAGTCCCTCCCATCCTTGGCAATCACTTTTCTCAACATGTTTTTCAGTGTCTTATTAAATCTTTCCACCAACCCATCCGTTTGGGGATGGTAGACTGAGGTTCAGATATGCTTCACCCTAAATAGCCAACATAATTCTTTGGTCACTCCGTTAAGATCTCTTTAGGATCCCAACCCTACTAAAGACCCGTACCAGCTCTTTGGCTATGGTCTTTGCATCATATTTCTTAATGGAATAAATTCTGGATATCTGGTGGCGTAGTCTAGGATCACCAGTATGTACTGATGTCCGCAAGCTGATTTCACAATAGGGCCTACCAGATCCATAGCTATTTGTTCAAATGGCACTTCCATAATGGGTAAGGGTACCAGTGGGCTTTGAAATTTAGGGGAAGGGGAGGTATACTGACACTCGGGACAGGACGCACAGTAATCCCGTACATCTGCTGCAAGCCCCGGCCAAAAGAAACGCATACAAATTTGTTATTTTGCTTTTTTAATCCCCAGATGTCCTCCCAACAAATGACCGTGTGATAGATCCAAGACATCCCTCCTAAATGACTTGGGAACTATTAGCTGTTCTACAATGCCTTCACCTTGGTTGTCCATCTGATACAGCAAGTTATTTTGCATTGCTATATGGGGCTAAGCAAGAGTGACCTGGGTAAACCAGTGCTCCATTTATTATTTTTACATTTTCTCGGGCCCGAACCAAAGTAGAAAAGCAAAAAAGACCCAGAGTGTCCCAGGGAGGGGTGTGCCCGCCCAATGCAACTACAGAGGACACCCTTAAGGGGTAACTCGGCACAAGCTCCCAAGTACAACAGCAGAAACACAAGAAAATGGAGCTCATAGTACCAAAATATAAAAATATGTATTTTATTGGAGCATAATTAAAATTACATAAATGAAAAAAACTGTGAATGTGATGCCATTGTACCCAGTATTTCCCTATGATCAACAGATATACTGTACTTTTGACCAGTGTGCTTCCCCAGGGTGGCGCTCTTTCTTTTCTGTCCTCTGCTCTTATCCTGTTAATGGCATCACATTCACAGTTTTTTTCATTTATGTAATTTTAATAATGCTCCAATAAAATACATATTTATATATTTTGGTACTCCGAACCAAAGTAGGGTCATTCAGCTGCGCTGTTGCAAAATTGTCACGTGAAACCTTTATATCCACTAAGACATCTTCCACCCTCTCCTCTGGCTCTTCACTTACATCAGGGGCTTCGGTGTCCCCTGACATGACATCAAAAGGGAAAGCGACACTATTAGGAGATGACAGAACCTTCTCAAGAGGCTCAGGTTCTGTGACTCCTGTTACCCTTTTTCCAGAGACTGTAACCACTGATGGCTCTTTAACCTTTTCCTCCCACAATTCCCAGAAAAAAGGAAAATCCCTCACCAGTATTACGTCATACATGAGTGTGGGTATTACCACTACCTGACAAGGTGCCTGCTTGAGCATAGTTCCTATGACAACTCGTGCCGTATCATACTTGCGAGTTTCCCCATGAATACAGGTGACCCCTACTGTCTGGGTTTGTACACTATTGGAGTTTACCAAATTGGCTTAGACTAACGTGATCATACTGCCAGTATTCAGGAGAGCCTGCACCTCTCTCCCCTCTACGGATACAGGACACAGATTTTTGTCAACCTTTTCAGTGGTCTCAGCAGAACAAACCACTTTGGAAAACATATATTTCACATTTGGCATAGTACTCATATCACACTGCATGGGTTCAGAGTTTAAAGGACAGTTAGCAGCAATATGTCCTGGTCCCTTACACCGGAAGCATTTGATAGGTTCTGATCTCAGAAAGTCAGTCTTGGACCTTTCTGACCGTTCCGGCCTGAGTTCAGACTGGGACCTTGCTTCCCTTTTAGGGGTCTCCCTCCTAGCAGGAGTACTCCACTGCCGGGCACTTTCTTGTGCTAGGCGGGACTTCTGTATCAGGTCCTCTGCTGCTGCATATCTTTCCACCAAAGAGACCAACGCATCTGCGTTGTTAGGGTCACCGTGGGTAACCCAATTGCATAGTTCGGGTGGAAGGGCTCTAAGACCTCTGGAGCCGACAGAACATCTGGCTGTAACCATTTCTTGGTTAAATGTACCAGGTCATACCTTAGGGAGCCAGCTGGTTTGTTGGCCTGAAAAACCCAATGGTGCACTCTTTGGGCCTGATCCGACAAAGTGACTCCAAACCGGGCCAAAATCTCTGCTTTTAGCTTACAGTAATCCTGGGCATCTGCAGGATACAAATCATAAGACTCTCCACTCATAAAGGGGGCTATCATCCTCGCCCACTGGCCCATTTTTCACGCTCAGCTGTGCGCTCATAGGTCATCAAATAAGCTTCCACATCATCCGTGGCAGCCATATTTTGTAGGTAGTTCCCAGCACATATGTCCTTTTTTCCCCATGGTGCCACTTTCAGTTGACCCAGGGGTCCAATCTGCAAAACGCTGCACCAGCTCAGTCAAAACAGCACGATCTTTGTTTTGCATCTCGGTTAGAGTGGTAAGTTGCATTGCCATAGACCACGCCAGATCCTCCATCTGCCGATTAGTTTCATGCTGCACTTTGCATGTTGATGGGCTGCAGTGGCTTACAGCAAAGCTTTTAACATATCCTCCATGCCAGGAATCTCTCTGGGCAGCAAGAAAATTTTTCTGCAACAAGTCCACCTTTGCTGGGCTACTGACCCTTTAATTCACTGCTCACTTTTACTTGACGTTGCCCCTAGCAACCGGCTGTGATTGCCCACATCCTCTACCAAATGTGACAGTCCGTCTTGTAAGCTCAACTTGCCAGGGGTGAAAGGTAGGGTGGAATCGCCAGGCTTTTACGCACAAGGAGGACTCAGGAGACAGAAATGTATTTAAACTGGCATTCTACCAGTTTTATTTCCACATATAGCATAAACCAAAGCATAAACAAAACACCTAGCCTTGTCCAGTGGGTCCCTCAGTAGGACTGGGCTGAGCTAGCCTCAGTCCATCCAAAATAGACACACAGTATGAACAGCAACCTGTCATACTTGCAGTTTTACTTGCTCTGGACCTTCAGGGTCTCTCAGTGAGATGTGCCTTCTCTCACTCCCAGGAAAGTTCTGAGCAAGTGTGCTACCAGCCTAGTTATCTAGCAACTCGCCATGTGAAGCTCATCAGGACCCAGGCTTAGGTTTTTAACCCCTTCCTATATAGCAGTCCTCAGCGTATGTTAGGAACCTGGGAGATACATATACACCTTCAACTACTTCACCCTATGGGTCACCCTATGGGACACAATATATAAATATATAAAGCTGAGTGTATGTATGTGTGTGTGTGTATTTAAGTCTGGTAAAGGAATCCACACCGTCGAATTTACAATCACGAGATTTGGCCCATATGTGCATCAGGTGTCCGGGAAGATTTTATAGCGGGTCTCAGCTCTCTAGCACGTATCATTCCTGAGATATTCCCCAAAAATTCTCTTCATATCCCAACTGCCATACACACGGTCACATGACCTGTATCAGCCAATAGAAGCTTGCAGGCTCTTGGTCTCCACAAAAATAGTCAGTGGCGTACACAGAGAAGTAAAGGCCTCATAGCAAGGATCAAACCAGAAGGATTTCTGCCTAAACCCTTTTAAATGACCCTTGGGCCATTTTTCACTGCCTCAATTACTAAAAGTTGTTCCTTTAGAGGGTAGAGTCCTGACCAAGTTTTCACCCCCAGTAGAAGAGGAGATAATCCCAACTAAGACTGGGCCCCTTCTTGCCCTGGGCCACATAGCAATCGCATGGTCTGCCGCTATGGTAGTTACGCCCCTGCACACAGTTTTACACCAGGTTTTCATAACAACCCAGCCATTTTTCTTCAGTGATGTAGGTCAGCTTTAAAGGGGCAAAGCACTGTGGAAGACACTGTTAAGGGAGCGGAGTGCTGTGGAGGTCACAGTTAAGGGGGCTGTTAGGGTGGCCATTTAGGCCACCCTCAAAAGACGAACTTAAAAACCCCGCCCCAAGTTGCAGTAAGCCATGCCACTGACCCGGTAAGTACTCGCCCCCTCCCACTCTGCAGCCGACGGGGATTGAAAAAATGAAGGTAAAAATCAACTTGTGTCAGCTGCAGAGGTGGCAGGGAGGGTGACTGTTTCCCTGCAGCTCATGCTCAGACAGCACAGTGCTGCTGTCTGAGAATGAGCTATTCAAAAGGACATCCCTGTGTCCTTCCAGGCCTTGCACCAGACGGAGGACAGGGATTCGGAAAGCAGGACTGTCTGGCCTAAAACTGGACCTCTGGCCACCCTAGGGACAGGCTGCTGTAAAGGTCACAGTTAAGGGGACGATCCACTATGGAGGTCAGTGTTAAGGGGCAGATTGATGTAATGGCCACTGTTAAGAGGGCAGGGTGTTGTGGAAATCACTGTTAAGGAGATGGGGTACTGTGGAGATTAGTGTTGAGCGGGAGGTGCCATATTCGATTTCGACAAAATTCGCGAATATTCGCTAGAATATTCGTCTAACATTTGTCGAAATCGAATATTCGTCATTATTCTAGTTATCGCGATTAAAATGCGATTTATATAATCGCGTATTGCGATTATAACTTAAGGCTACTTTCCTATTGGTTTGATATCTAGAATTAGCGAAGATGACGAATATGACGAATGTATTCGTCATATTCCTCAAAACGAAGATAACGAAATATTCTCCATCTTCGTTTTAGCTACCTATTCGTCAACTTCGCTAATTCTAGCAATCAAATAGGAAAGTTGACTATAGAGACAGCTGTTTTTAATTCGCTATCTGATTATATTATTTTTTTATTTTTTTATAAATAGAATAATTATAATAATTATCAAGTATTAAAATTATTCTATTTATTAAAAAAAAAAGCTAAGTAACATAATCGCATAGCGAATTAAACTTGGCTGTCTCTATAGTCAACTTTCCTATTTGATTGCTAGAATTAATGAAGTTGACGAATATGGAGCTAAAACGAAGGTGGAGAATACTTCGTTATCTTCGTTTTGAAGAATATGACGAATAATTCTACCAAGCCAACCATAGTAAACCAGGTCCAAGTTGAAATCGCAATTCGATTTATTCAAGTTGTAGTGATCGCATTGCGATTACAACTTAGCACTGCTATATTCAATATTATTAGGCTAGAATTAACGAATATGGAATATAGTAGTGCTAAGTTGTAATCGCAATTCGATTATTATAACTTGAATTAATCTCAATGCGATTTCAACGTAATTCTCAAATCCGACAGTACATTCTAGTATGGAAACGTTCCCATGGTGATGGGGACGCTCCATGAGCACGGAAGGCGGCAGAAGCGGCAACGGTCACTGACTGGATCAGCCAGGAATCCTAAGACGGGTAAGAACTACTTTTGGGAAGTGGGAAATAAATAAATATAACAAAAAAATAAAATAAAAATATTTGAAATATCAAATTTATAGCACTATATTCGAAATATTTGCGAATTAGCGAAGTGCCGATATTCGCAAAAAAAATTGATATTCGAATATTCATGCTCAACACTAGTGGAGATCGCTAATAAAGGGGCAGTCACTGTTGAGGTCTCTGTTATGGGTGCCGGGAATGGTGGAGGTCAGTTAAGGGGACTGAAACCTATGGTCAGTGTTAATGGGAGAGTGCTGTAGAGGTCACTGTTAAGGGGGTGGGCCTCTGTGAAGGTCAAAGTTAAGGGAGTGGGCTGCTGGGGAGGTCCCATTTTAAGGAGATGGGGCACTATGGGGGGGGGCAGTGTTAAGGAGTGGGGGCCTGTGGAGGTCACTGTTAAGGGGGCGGGGTACTGTAGATGTCATTGTTATAGTGGATACTGTTGATATCTTTTAACGACACACACAAACTTTAAAATAGAAATAGATTAAATATACCCGTGCAAAGCCGGGTCCTTCTGCTAGTGTTTATATATATATTTATATATATACATGTAATAAATAAAGCTGAGTGTATGTATGTGTGTATGTATGTCCGCTAAAGGAATCCACACCGTCACATTTACAATCACAAAATTTGGCACACAGGTACATCAGGTGTCCAGGAAAGTTTTAGACCAGGTCTCGGCTCTCTAGCACATACAGTTCCTGGGATATTCCCCAAAAAAATGCAAATATGGCACCACATGACCTACATTAGCTAATAGAAGCCTGCAGGTCTTTCACTCATATCCCAACTGCCATACACACGGTCACATGACCTGTATCAGCCAATAGAAGCTCGCAGACCCTTAGACTCCACATACACACAGTTTTACACCAGGTTTCCATAACAGCCCAGCTATTTTTCTTCACTGCTGTAGGTCAGCTTTGAATGATTAGGGCGCTGTGAATGACACTGTTAAGGGAGTGGAGTGCTGTGGAGGTCACAGTTCAGGAGGCAGACTTCTCTGGAGGTCACAGTTAAGTGGACAGTCCACTATTGAGGTCAGTGATAAGGGGAAGATTGCTGTAGAGGGCACTGTTAAGGGGACGAAGTGTTGTGGAAATCACTGTTAAGGAGATAGGGTATTGTGAAGGTCACTAATAAAGGGGCAGCCGCTGTGGATGTCACTGTTAAAGGGGTTGGCCACGGTGTAGGTCACTGTAAAGGGGGCAGGATGTTGTGGAGGTCACTGTTAAAGGGGCGGGCACTGTGGAGGTTACTGTTAAGGAGGCAGGGGACTGTGGAGGTCACTATTAAAGGGGCAGTCGCTATGGGGGATCACTTTTAAGGCAATGGGGTACTAGTCTGTGGCAGTCACTGTTAAAGGGGCAGGAGCTATGGAAGTCTCTGTTGAGGGGGCAGGGAATGGTGGAGGTCACAGTAAAAGGGACGATCTTCTATGGAGGTCAATGTTAAGGGGCGGGGTGTTGTAGAGGTCACTGTTAAGGGAACAGGGTCTTGTGGAGGTCACATTTTAAGGGAACTGAGCTCTGTGGAGGTCACTGTTAAGGAAGTGGGTTATTGTGGAAATCACTGTTAACTAGACAGGGTACTGTAGAGGTCACAACTAAAGGTTTGGCTGCTGTAGAGATCACAACTAAAGGTTCAGCTGCTGTGGAGGTCATAGTTAAAGGGGAAGATGCTGTGGAGGTTACTGTTAAGGGGGGCAGGGTACTGTGAGGTCACTGTTAAGGCACGGGGGTACTGTGAGGTCCCTGTTAAGGGACCTGGGTGCAGTGGAAGTCACTGTTAAAGGGGAAGTCACTGTGGAGGTCTCTGTTAAGGGGGCCAAGAATGGTGGAGGTCAGTTAACCTTACCGGTACGTCATGATGCCCTGGTACTTAAGGACACATGACGTACCGGTACGTCATGTGTTGTTTCGATCACTGCCGCCCGGCTGGCAGTGATCGGAACAAGGTGCCTGCACAAATCATTGAGCAGGCACCTAGGCTAAATGCGCGGGGGGGTCCCGTGACCCCCCCATGTCGGCGATCGCAACAAACCGCAGGTCAATTCAGACCTGCGGTTTGATGCGCTTTTTGCCGTTTCTGATCCCCGCGGTCCCTGACCGCGGGGATCAGAAACTTTACAGTGCCCAGAATATATATGTTATTCCTCCCCCTGCACCCCTGAATGATATTATGTGGGCGGGTGGTGCAGGGGGAGGGTTGCGGGCGGTGCGGGCGGTGCGGGAGGCGGGCGGTGCGGCAGGCGGGATCGCGATCCCCCGCCCGCCTCCCATTGCGTAATCGTTGGTGTAGAGTGGGTATACCAGGGTGCCAGCACATTGCTGGCACCCTGGTATAAACGGCTTACATCGTTGATGCGATGTCAGCCGTTTAACCCTTTCCATACAGCGGTCCGTACGGACCGCTGTATGGAAAAGGTTAACAGCGCAGGGAGCTCCCTCCCTCTCCGATCGGGGAGCTGCTGTGCCTTTGCAGCCCCCCGATGGGAGAGGGAGAGAGCCCCCAGACAGCCCCCCGACACCCCAGTCCTTACCCTTCCCCGTCTGCGAAGTTGTGGCAGACGGGGAAGGCTCCCATGGCAACAGGACGCCTGCTCAGGCGTCCTGCTGTCCATGGTGCTGAACAGATCTGTGCTGAAAGCATAGATCTGTTCAGTGTAAGTAAAATACAGTGCAGTACCCTATATAGAGTACAGTACTGTATTATATAGACATCAGACCCACTGGATCTTCAAGAACCAAGTGGGTCTGGGTAAAAAAAAAAGTTAAAAAAAGTGAAAAAAAAGTAAAAATCAAAAAACAGATTTATCACTGATTAAAAATGAAAAAAATTAAATTCCCTACACATGTTTGGTATCGCCGCGTCCGTAACGACCTGATCTATAAAACGGTAATGTTACTTTACCCGAACGGTGAACGCCATAAAAATAAAAAATTAAAAACTATGATAAAATAGAAATTTTGCCCACCTTACTTCCCAAAAAAAGTTAATAAAAGTGATCAAAAAAGTCGCATGTACGCCAAAATTGTAACAATCAAACCGTCATCTCATCCCGCAAAAAATGAGACCCTACTTAAGATAATCGCCCAAAAACTGAAAAAACTATGGCTCTTAGACTATGAAAACACTAAAACATCATTTTTTTTGTTTCAAAAATGAAATCATTGTGTAAAACTTACATAAATAAAAAAAAGTATACATATTGGGTATTGCCGCGTCCGTATGGACCGGCTCTATAAAAATATCACATGACCTAACCCCTCAGGTGACCACCGTAAAAAAATAAAAATAAAAACGGTGTAAAAAAAGCCATTTTTGGTCATCTTACATCACAAAAAGTGCAATAGCAAGCGATCAAAAAATCATATGCACCCCAAAATAGTGCCAATCAAACCGTCATCTCATCCCGCAAAAAATGAGACCCTACTCAAGATAATCGCCCAAAAACTGAAACAACTATGGCTCTTAGACTATGTAGACACTAAAACTTTTTTTGTTTTAAAAATGAAATCATTGTGTAAAACTTACATAAATAAAAAAAATTGTATACATATTAGGTATCGCCGCGTCCGTGACAACCTGCTCTATAAAATTACCACATGATCTACCCTGTCAGATGAATGTTGTAAATAACAAAAAAAAAAACTGTGCCAAAAAGGTATTTCTTGTTACCTTGCCGCACAAAAAGTGTAATATAGAGCAACCAAAAATCATATGTACCCTAAACTAGTACCAACAAAACTGCCACCCTATCCCGTAGTTTCTAAAATGGGGTCACTTTTTTTGAGTTTCTACTCTAGGGGTGCATCAGGGGGGCTTCAAATGGGACATGGTGTCAAAAAACCAGTCCAGCAAAATCTGCCTTCCAAAAACCGTATGGCATTCCTTTCCTTCTGCGCCCCGCCGTGTGCCCGTACAGTGGTTTACGACCACATATGGGGTGTTTCTGTAAACTACAGAATTAGGGCCATGAATAATGAGTTTTGTTTGGCTGTTAACCCTTTCTTTGTAACTGGAAAAAAAATATTAAAATGGAAAATCTACCAAAAAAGTGAAATTTGGAAATTGTATCTCTATTTTCCATTAAATCTTGTGCAACACCTAAAGGGTTAAAAATGTATGTAAAATCAGTTTTGAATACCTTGAGGGGTGTAGTTTCTTAGATGGGGTCACTTTTATGGAGTTTCTACTCTAGGGGTGCATCAGGGGGCTTCAAATGGGACATGGTGTCAAAAAACCAGTCCAGCAAAATCTGACTTCCAAAAACAAAAACGGCGCACCTTTCACTCTACGCCCCGCTGTGTGGCCGTACAGTAGTTTACGGCCACATATGGGGTGTTTATGTAAACGGCAGAGTCAGGGCAATAAAGATACAGTCTTGTTTGGCTGTTAACCCTTGCTTTGTTAGTGGAAAAAATGGGTTAAAATGGAAAATAAGGCAAAAAAATGAAATTTTCAAATTTCATCCCCATTTGCCAATAACTCTTGTGCAACACCTAAAGGGTTAATGACGTATGTAAAATCAGTTTTGAATACCTTGAGGGGTGTAGTTTCTTAGATGGGGTCACTTTTATGGAGTTTCTACTCTAGGGGTGCATCAGGGGGCTTCAAATGGGACATGGTGTAAATAAACCAGTCCATAAAAATCAGCCTTTCAAAAACCAAACGGCGCACCTTTCACTGTACGCCCCGCTGTGTGGCCGTACAGTAGTTTACGGCCACATATTGGGTGTTTCTGTAAACGGCAGAGTCAGGGCAATAAAGATACAGTCTTGTTTGGTTGTTAACCCTTGCTTTGTTAGTGGAAAAAATGGGTGAAAATGGAAAAATAGACAAAAAAATGAAATTCTCAAATTTCATTCCCATTTGCCAATAACTCTTGTGCAACACCTAAAGGGTTAACGACGTATGTAAAATCAGTTTTGAATACCTTGAGGGGTGTAGTTTCTTAGATGGGGTCATTTTTGGGAGTTTTCTATTATCTAAGCCTCACAATATGACTTCAAACCTGAACTGGTCCATAAAAAGTGGGATTTTGAAGATTTCTGAAAATTTTCAAAATTTGCTTCTAAACGTCTAAGCCTTGTAACATCCCCAAAAAATAAAATATCATTCCCAAAATGCTACAAACATGAAGTAGACATATGGGGAATGTCAAATCATCACAATTTTTGGGGGTATTACTATGTATTACAGAAGTAGAGAAACTGAAACTTTGAAATTTGCAAATTTTTGAGATTTTTTGGTAAATTAGGTATTATTTTGTGCAAAAAAAAAAAAAATTTTGACTTCATTTTACCAGTGTCATGAAGTACAATATGTGACAAAAAAACAATCTCAGAACGGCCTGGATAAGTCAAAGCGTTTTAAAGTTATCAGCACTTAAAATGACACTGGTCAGATTTGCAAAAAATGGCCTGGTCCTAAGGTGTAAAAAGGCTGTGTCCCTAAGGGGTTAAGGGGTCTGTAAACTATGGTCAGTGTTAAGGGGCGGGTGCTGTAGAGGTCACTGTTAAGGGGGCAGGCTCCTGTGGAGGTCACTGTCAAGGGGGTGGAATGTTGTGGAACTCACTTTTAAAGGGGCAGGCTGCTGTGAAGGTCAAAATTTAGGGGTAGGCTGATCTGGAGGTCAAATTTTATGGAAGTGGAGCACTGTGGGGTGTCAGTGTTAAGGGGTGGGGTGCTGTGGAGGTCACTTTTAAGGGGGAAGGGTACTTTATATGTCACTGTTATGGGGATACTGTCGATATCTTTTAACAACTGTGACACAGTGAGGGGTTGTGTCTGGCAAGGCAGGTATTTTCCTCCCAGCATGTGTGGCTGGGCTGGTTTCCAGCCAGGTGAGGTCAAATACCAGACTGGAGTTTAAGTGCTGGTCTGGGTTTTGACAGCACCTGGCTGTCCTTAAATAGGCAGCTGGGCTCAGCAGAGATGTCTATTTGGGGGATCTGAGGCTTTGTGCCATGCTGGAGGGCTGAGAGCCGCACGCTGGGGAAACAGGGCCCCTAAAGCCTGCTATGGACTACTGGAGGCAGAACTGCCAGCTGTTGACTTATGTTATATGAACTTTCCATTGTGTGTAAATTAACACCAAGAATGGAAAGTTACGTGCTGTTTTGTGCAATTGCCTCAAGTGTGAATAAACACTGTTGTTTTGAGTTAAGAACTTGTATTTTGCCTCTGTACTGCACCCACTTACCCTATCTACCAGAGCGAAACCCCACACAACACACACAAACATTAAATGAAATAGATTAAATATACCCGTGCGAAGCAGGGTCATTCTGATATATATATATATATATATATATATATATATTTATATATACATATATATATGTGTGTGTCCCTTTCTCCATTGCCTGCTTTATATTGCTTGCACTCTATGCAATTCTGATCTATTTCGATCTCCTACGATCTCTGCTACTATCAAAAAGGAGCGTTGTTGGAAAGTCTCAAGTACAAAGAATGATCATGTACCTTTTTAGACTGAGGAGCATCGATGTTTAGCTGCTATGACCCAAGCTTCTGCTACTGCACCCGTATCAGGAAGCCAATAAAACATTATTTTATTATGTCTCCTACTGTCTCTCTGCAGTATTCAGACCTAAGCACATTCATAAGCAAAAAACGATTGCTACTTGAGATCTACATTGTTATTTTAGTATCATTCAAAATGCTTTACAAGAGCCCCTTTTGAAGACACGTTTGCCACATGTTACCTTCCAATGAGGCTGGTAAGCTTTCTATGATATAAAACACCTAATAAAATGATTGCAACGTTCTTTATAGACCCATATGGGTTCTTTGACATCTCTGCTGAGGAAAAACAGCTTATTTCTCTAGCTGCATCATCCCCTGTCTACACTTGTTATCCAGGCAACGCTCGCCTTTTTCCCACAGATAATATTGTAATAAGCATGCTATGTGAGCCAATGTCTTGGCACTTAGTAATAAAATGGCACATTGTCACCAGTGAAGCAGACTTCTTTTCAGCTGGTGAATGGTGATTAGCTTAATACCAAACTAAATTTGTGTGCTCAAATTGCTAAACTGTACTTGGAATTTAAAGCCAGCTTTGTCAGGTCTTCCAAAGAAAAATGCTGAAAATGCTGCTTGATTTCATTGGGGCTTTTAAGGATTCAGGAAAAGCCCTGTTACCTAGTAAATTCTGTATAACGTTGGAAACTTTCACTGAAATATATCACGACCATTTCAAAACGGGATCCTTTTTTAACGGACTATGTAGAATAAAGAGCCCAATTTTCCTTCTAGTTTGTTTATCATTCACATTAGAATCAAATACATTTTCTACTATATTTCTGGTCATCATTTCTTTTTTACATTAGCTAGGGCAGATTAAGGGGATGACTGGCACCTCCCAGGGCACAGTCAGGATGGCTACAAAATAAATCTCAAGTGTAAATATATATATATATATATATATATATATATATACAGTGGGATGCGAAAGTTTGGGCAACCTTGTTAATCGTCTGATTTTCCTGTATAAATCGTTGGTTGTTACGATAAAAAAATATCAGTTAAATATACCATATAGGGGACACACACAGTGATATTTGAGAAGTGAAATGAAGTTTATTGGATTTACAGAAAGTGTGCTATAATTGTTTAAACAAAATTAGGCAGGTGCATAAATGTGGGCGCCATAAAAAAGAAATGAAATCAATATTTAGTAGATCCTCCTTTTGCAGAAATTACAGCCTCTAAACGCTTCCTGTAGGTTCCAATGAGAGTCTGGATTCTGGTTGAAGGTATTTTGGACCATTCCTCTTTACAAAACATCTTTAGTTCATTCAGGTTTGATGGCTTCCGAGCATGGACAGCTCTCTTTAAGTCACACCACAGATTTTCAATTATATTCAGGTCTGGGGACTGAGATGGCCATTCCAGAACGTTGTACTTGTTCCTCTGCATATATGCCTTAGTGGATTTTGAGCAGTGTTTAGGGTCGTTGTTTTGTTGAAAGATCCAGCCCCAGCGCAGCCTCAGCTTTGTCACTGATTCCTGGACATTGGTCTCCAGAATCTGCTGATACTGAGTGGAATCCATGCGTCCCTCAACTTTGACAAGATTCCCAGTCCCTGCACTGGCCACACAGCCCCACAGCATGATGGAACCACCACCATATTTTACTGTAGGTAGCAGGTGTTTTTCTTGGAATGCTGTGTTCTTTTTCCTCCATGCATAACGCCCCTTGTTATGGTCAAATTACTCAATTTTAGTTTCATCAGTCCACAGCACCTTATTCCAAAATTAAGCTGGCTTGTCCAAATGTGCTTTAGCCCACCTCAAGCTGCACTTTTTGTACTGTGGGTGGAGAAAAGGCTTCCTCTGCATCACTCTCGCATACAGCATCTCCTTGTGTAAAGTGCGCCGAATGGTTGAACAATGCACAGTGACTCCATCTGCAGCAAGATGATGTTGTAGGTCTTTGGTGCTGGTCTGTGGGTTGACTCTGACTGTTCTCACCATTCATCTCTTCTGTCTATCCGAGATTTTTCTTGGTCTGCCACTTCGAGCCTTAACTTGAACTGAGCCTGTGGTCTTCCATTTCCTCAATATGTTCCTAACTGTGGAAACAGACAGCTGAAATCTCTGAGACAGCTTTCTGTATCGTTCCTCTAAACCATGATGGTGAACAATCTTTGTCTTCAGGTCATTTGAGAGTTGTTTTGAGACCCCCATGTTGCTACTCTTCAGAGAAAATTAAAAGAGGAGGGAAACTTACAATTGACCCCCTTAAATACTCTTTCTCATAATTGTGTATGTATGTAGGTCAGGGGTCACTGAGCTTACCAAGCCAATTTGAGTTCCAATAATTAGTTCTAAAGGTTTTGGAATCAATAAAATGATAACAGTGCCCAAATGTATGCACCTGCCTAATTTTGTTTAAACAATTATAGCCCACAAGCAACTTAAGCAGGGAGGATTTATGACTTCAGATGGAAAAAAAAATGATGAATATTCTAAAAAACGAATATATAGCACAATATTGAATATAGTGCACTATATTAGTTTTTTAGAATATTGAAAAATGACGTCACTGGCCCACAAGCAAGAAGCAGGGAGGAATCATGTGTTCACTTCAGATGGAAAAAAATTAGGAATATTCTAAAAACTAATATATAGCACTATGTTCAATATAGTGCTATTTATTAACGTCATTGGCCCACAAGCAAGAAGCAGGGCGGAATCATGTGTTCAGATGTAAAAAAAATGATGAATATTCATCATTACGAATATATAGCACTATATTCGAAATATTTGCAAATTCTCGAAGTGCTGATATTCGCAATTAAAAAGTTTTCATGTGTTAGCAACAGTTGCTGTGTGATACCTTGCTATCTAGTATGGCTGTAAATAGCTGATCTGGGATGGCTCTTACTGTGAGTAGTCAAAGTGCTGGGTGGGTGACTACTCCCCACGGTCCAGGCCGGGTTTTGACAGGCCTATAAAAAACAGCCAGCACTGCCAGGTGGGTGGATTACTCCTCTCTGACACTGGAGCTGTGTGAAACTCTGCTGAGATCTGAGGCCTATGTGTGGGCTGAAAGCTGAAGAATTGTGTCGGGCGAGCAGGCCGCCTAAAGCCTGCAGGTGGACTTTCTGAGGCTGAGCATTCAGCCGATGTGGATTTAACACCCAAAGGTGAATGTTTTTCTGTATGAACTGTTTTGGGTGTGAACTAGCAACAATACTAAAAATGGACTGTCATACTGTGAACCTGCAACTAGTGTGAATAAACACTGCAGTTTTTTTGAGTTATAAACGTGTCTTTGCCTATATACTGCACCCGCTTGTCCTGTCTACCAGAGCTAATCGCCACTATACATATATATATATATATATATATATATATATCTTACCATGTACAACAATATTTTGATTCAACAAAGCTTTCTTTTGGCTGGAAATGAATATTTTTGTTCCCAGCCCATGAGAAATGTTAACAAGAATTGTATTAAATTTACCTGGGTACTGTTGTATCTCTTGAATCCTTTAAGCTGGTCATCAAAGACATAAGTATAGTGGAAGCAGGGGAAATAGCTGCTAAGGGGCCCAAACTTAGAAGGGGCCAGCCAGGGAATAGGACTGAAATACAGTAAGAGTGACATGACATACAGCATATACTGTATGTGTAGGAAACAGACAGAGCAGCAACCTAGCCTGGTCCGAAAGAGCTATCTTGACTTGCTGCAAGAGTAAGGGTTGCACAGAAGGAATGGTTTGCTATGGGGTGGGTGGGTGGGGGAATTGTTCAAAAATTTGCTGTAGGGCTCAGTTAGTTCTAGTTACACCACTGCTGGTCATATACATTTGATAGCCATTGTCTGTAGGACTAACTACACCAACCGAATGTCCATGGTTACTGCAATAAGGAGAGGTATCAGCTTAGTTCCCAGGGAAGGATGGATGGGTGTGAATATGCCATAAAGATAAGGTTGTTTTTTCATCTGAACTCCTATATCATGACAGCTCCAGCAAATACTGATGAGTCCTCATATTCATGAGCTCCCAGCTCTCCCAGCCCTTCTGCAGCTGATTGACAGTTTCTTATCTACTTTAGTCAACGGTACTTGGGTGAGGAGAGACAGAAGCTCTTGAATATCAGGACTCATTTATGCCCTGGCCTAGGGCTGTTCGGTTCAAGATTTTAGTGAAACAGCTGGGTCAGTTAAAGTCAAACAGCATTTCTCTATGGGGAGCTGTCACTAGTTTACTTTGTCGTTAGTAAGGATGCCATAAAACTGCTGACAGATTCCCTTTAATTTATCATGCATGGACAGCTTTTTTCAGATATGTACTGGCCAGAAAGTGCAAAGCTATGAATATTAGAAAAGTGTCACTTAGGCACAGAGTATATAGTGTGCATGGCTGTCCTAAAGCCTCATGCTTACAGTCTCACCGCTCACAGTCATATCACAGTCATATCACAGTTCCAGTGCATTCCAATGAGTCCTGATATTCATGAGCTTCCTGTTCTCCTCTCCCACCTACTGCTCATTTCATCAGGAAAAACTGTGAGTCAGCAGCAGGTGGGTGGGAAGAGTCAGGAGCTCAGGATTCATTGGCACGTACTAGAGTTTTATTAGGATAAATTTGATTCGCCCGCAAAGCCGCATTTCCTCATGCTTCGCGGCATCGAATCGATTTAACCTGAAATAGTGTAAAAAATAATACCTGATCCAGTTGCTCACAATTACCGCTCCCTGTCATTGCACCCACTACTTACAAAGACTTGCGCTTCGCGGCAAAGTAATTTGTCATGAAGCAGATTTATTTATTTTTTATTCGGCAAAGCAGTCGAATCAAATTTTACAAAACTCTAGTAACCGGGAGCATTTAAAGAATCCATCCATTATTGCCATTTCTCCCTCCATGTTTGGAATGCATGTGTGTGGGACATTATGACCGACTGGATGGAGGTAATACAAAGTTGCAAGGAGGCCCCAAGAAAATATATCTTAACAGAAAGATTTTGAGGCATAACTGTTGTGCAGCAGATATCGTAAAGCACCCATCGTAAAAAAACATACATTAACATATTCACTGGTCTCTCTCTTGCATCAGAAACAAGGGGGCTTTTCAGGGGCCTGCAGATCCTTTTTAACACATGTGTGCATTGTAGCAAACTGTCATTTCTTTGGGGATCTACTACAGTAGCTTGATGAACTGGCCGAATCTTCTGCTACCGGACTTAAACGTAATGTATTAAGTTGTGTTTTTATCCATTTTATTTTCCAAACTGTTCTTTTACATTATATGTCTGTATATTTTATGTTGTATTTTCTTATGATAACCACAATTTTTGTACTCACTGTTCTTTTTTATATTAAAATGTCACTTTAATAAGAGCCTTCTTGTGTTCTAATGAATCCACGACCTTAGAAGTATTGGTGTATTGACTCGGGGAATTATAAACAGCAAAGTGAGTCTTAGCATGTACTTGTGTGTTGTCTAATACAAGGTATCTCGTCAGCCTGATATGATGAGCGGTGGCAGCTAAAATCACTTAGATTTGGATGATAGAGAACTGACAGAGGAAGTCCTAGCATGACCCTGCAAACTCCCCTCATGATCTTGACATAACACATTTAGTCATGTCTTCACTTTGTACAAATCATAATTAGTGCTATCAGTATAGTGAAACCTCTCCTGAAGGCCTCATGCACACTGTCCGCAAAACGGGGTTCCGTTGGTCTGTGATCCGGGACAGTTTTTTTCGTCCGTGGGTCTTCCTTGATTTTTGGTGTCTGCCTGGCTGTGCGGAGCCAAACGGATCCGTCCTGAATTACAATGCAAGTCAATGGGGACGGATCCGTTTGACGTTGACACAATATGGTGCAATTGCAAACGGATCTGTCCCCATTGACTTTCAATGTAAAGTCTAGAGTCCCTTTTATACCATCGGTATAAATCTCCAATCCGATGGTATATTTTAACTTGAAGCGTCCCCATCACCATGGGAACGCCTCTATGTTGGAATATACTGTCGGATATGAGTTACATCGGGAAAACTCATATCCGACAGTATATTCTAACACAGAGGCGTTCCCATGGTGATGGGGACACTTCTAGTTAGAATATACTACAAAATGTGTACATGACTGCCCCCTGCTGCCTGGCAGCACCCGATCTCTTACAGGGGGCCGTGATCAGCACAATTAACCCCTCAGGTGCCGCACCTGAAGGGGTTAATTGTGCGTATCATATCCCCCTGTAAGAGATCAGGGCTGCCAGGCAGCAGGGGGAAGACCCCCCCCTCCCCAGTTTGAATATCATTGGTGGCCAGTGTGCGGCCCCCCCTCCCTCCCTCTATTGTAATAATAACATTGGTGGCCAGTGTGCGGCCTCCCCTGGCCCCCCCTCCCTCCCTCTATTGTAATAAGAACATTGGTGGCCAGTGTGCAGCCTCCCCTCTCCCCCCCTCCCTCCCTCTATTGTAATAAGAACATTGGTGGCCAGTGTGCGGGCCCCCCTCACTCCCTCTATTGCATTAATAACATTGGTGGCCAGTGTGTGGCCTCCCCTCCCCACCCCCCGATCATTGGTGGCAGCGGAGTTCCGATCGGAGTCCCAGTTTAATTGCTGGGGCTCCGATCGGTAACCATGGCAACCAGGACGCTACTGCAGTCCTGGTTGCCATGGTTACTTAGCAATAGTAGAAGCATCATACTTACCTGCTGGCTGCTGCGATGTCTGTGTCCGGCCGGGAGCTCCTCCTACTGGTAAGTGACAGGTCTGTGCGGCGCATTTGTGCCCACCAATGAAATTTAAACTGGGAAGGGAGGGGGGTCTTCCCCCTGCTGCCTGGCAGTCCCTGATCTCTTACAGGGGGCTATGATATGCACAATTAACCCCTCAGGTGCAGCACCTGAGGGGTTAATTGTGCTGATCACGGCCCCCTGTAAGAGATCGGGTGCTGCCAAGCAGCAGGGGGCAGTCATGTACACAGTTCGTTGTGTATTCTAACTAGAAGATTCCCCATCACTATGGGAACGCCTCTGTCTTAAAATATACTGTCGGATCTGAGTTTTCACGAAGTGAAAACTCAGCTCTGAAAAAACTTTTATGCAGACGGATCTTCTGATCCGTCTGTATGAAAGTAACCTACAGCTATGGATGCCAAACTTATGTGCATCCGTGTTATTTCACGGACCCATTGACTTGAATGGGTCCGTGAACCGTTGTCCGTCAAAAAAATAGGACAGGTCCTATTTTTTTGACGGACAGGATACACGGATCACGGATGCGGCTGCAAAACGGTGCATTTTCAGATTTTTCCACGGACCAATGGAAAGTCAATGGGTCAGCGGAAAAAAAAACGGAAAACGGCACAACGGCCACGGATGCACACAACGGTCGTGTGCATGAGGCCGAATTCAGATTCCTCACTTCTTTCATATGTTATTTATGGTGGACATCTTCTTATCCCCCCCCCTCCAAAATGTAAATAAAACAAATGAAGAATCACTTCATCTACACAGAAGGAAGCATCATTAGAGGATGCAGTTCATGTGCTCCCCTACGTGTGTTGCAGGCACAACACTTAGGGTCCATTCACAAGTCCGCAATTCTGTTCTGCATTTTGCAGAACGGAATTGCGGACCCATTCATTTCCCATTCATTTCAGGAAATGCGGACCCGCACTTCCGGGTCCGCATTTCCGTTCCCCCCAAAAATAGAACATGTCCTATTCTTGTCCGCAATTGCGGACAAGAATAGGCATTTTTTATTAGTGCCGGCAATGTGCGATCCGCAAAATGCGGAACGCACATTTCCGGTGTCTGTATTTTGCTGATCCGCGGATCCGTGGATCCACAAAACACACACGGACATGTGAATGGACCCTTCTTTGAGAAACTTATCCCCCCCTCCAAAAAAGACACATGTAAATAAAAAAAATTAAGAATCACTTACTTTTGTAGTTGCGCATAGTCCTCCTATTTAGCGGTTTGGTTGAACCAATGTGGAGTAGCTGGAAAATAAATCTGGACCCCTAGTAAGACTTTAGGCAAGGTGTGATTAAATATCTTAATTAAATATCCTAATTCTGTGTCAATAAAATGTGTTTTTGGTCCTTACTGGACCCTTCCTCAGTTCAACATACAATTTGATGCATCACCACGAGGTGTCCATTTTACATTTTCTGCCTTTTTCCCAGAATAACAATTTTGAATACAATTCTCCAAATGTTTTACCTGCATTGCTGAGAAAAATGAAGATTTAATGTATGCAAATAAGCCTCTGGGAGCAACAGGGGCCGCTGCCGTTACACCTAGAGACTCTGCTCTCTCTGCAACTGCCATGCCCTCTCCGCTTTGATTGATAGGGCCAGGCAGTGAAAACGTCATCACACCTGACCTTGGCAATCAAAATGGAGAGGGCACGGCAGTTGTAGAGAGAGTAGATCCTCTAGGTGTAATGGCTACTCCCCGAGGCGCATTTTCATATCATTTTTCTCAGCAATGTGGGCACATATGAACATGGGACCAACACACATGCCTTCAGCTGCTAAGTGCACCGACAACATGTCAGCCAGTTTCATGGGTAAAAATCTGCTGACAAATGCCCTTTAAAAAAAAACTTTAACCACTGAGTGCATGTGTCACCACTAAACACCATTTCCCATATGCTTACAAGACGGTTGCTTTCGTTCAGCTGACAACAGGTTCTCTAAAGTGTTACTGTAAGTAATAACTTCTCATGAATATACATGGCTGACTGTGACCTATAACAAAGATATGAAAAAAAATGATACTTAGGAAAAAATCCCATAATCTGCATAGAAATAGCAATAAATATAATCTGTCGAGTAGATCAATATACTCGACTATCTTGTAAAATTCATCTCGCACAACACTACAGGCTATTTGGATTTAAATAAACAATAACGTGCGGCTGAATGCTAACAGAAATATATTTATGCATCATATCAAATGCGGAAGGACTTTGCCTGAAAGACATTTTTGTTTTACTGGCTCCTTATATCGTATATAACTGACGGCTCTGGTAAATGTCATTTTAGTTGTAAGAAAGCTTTATGAAAGGCATAAAGATCTCTTAGCTTGTTTTTTCCCTAAAATAAAAACTACTTGAGCCTGAATGAACTATGCAGTAATATATCACCACAATTATACTTTTACATCTTTCCTGGGTTTCAAATACATAAATCATAGGAAAGCAGAGTTTTCAATAAAAGCACTCTCCTCAGACATGTAAATTCTGCAGCCTTCTGTTATTTCCATATTCTTTCCACATTGTCCTCCTCTATTAAAGGCTTCCAGCGATGTGTTTGACCTTAGATCAGTCCCTTTTTTTTGTTTGGAAGCCAGAGTTTTGTCCTTGAGATAGATTACACACAGTTCTCCAGACACAACATGGCACAGTTTACCATTTAGTACCAGGCACAAAAATGATTTAAGGCAGAGTGTAAAACAGGGGTGGAGGCTCATATGAGACATGTATTCCATCCAAGTTTGTAATGTAGTTGAGCCAAGCAAACAGTAGAGTTTGAATGAGTTGATTATTAGCTTAAAGTAGGTTTCCTGAGACTTTTATACTGATGACTAGATAATTAGTGAATCAAAGTTGATCCGAATTTCAGGAAAAATTTGATTCGCACCGAATATGAATTTCCTCACGCTTCAGGGTAATGAATCACATTTTTTCCTATAATGGCTGCTGCACGTGTGAGGACATGGAGCAAGGAACTCTGGGAACGTGGGATCACCCATAATGCCATGCATGCAGCCAATCAGCAGCCAGCCGGCCCTGTGATGTCACAGCTGTATAAATAGCCTCAGCCATCTTAGATTCTGCCATTTACCAGTGTACTTAGTGCAGGGAGAGACGTGTTAGCAGGCGCTAGGGACAGTGCTAGGAAAGACTTCATTGTGCAAAAAAAAAAAAGATTTACAAGTTCAGGGAAAGATTATTCAAGGTGCAGGGAAAGGATAGGGAGGAATCATTTCACAGCATTGATGTAGAACAGGGTTCAGTAGGGAGGTAACAGCCTGGGTAATAGGAACAATCCTATTACACCTTGCTGCACTGACTGGGGATCAGAATTGTCATTATACAGCTCTGCAATTCCAGCAAACCGTTCTTGTTATTGGGGTGCAAGTGCTGTTTGATACAGCCATTAACAGGGTTTATTACAAGGAAATATTTATACTTCTTATTTGCCCTTGTGTGGTGCAGTTATATGTTCTAAAGCATTTTTGGCTTGAATTAGTGGGTAAAAAAAGTCAATGGGATAACCCGACCATTAAACCAGGGGAGGGGAGGGTGCCTGGCTCATAAGAAAATGTCAGAAATTGTTGGTAACAACACCGAAATGGTTCTGTAACAGCATGGGAAGGATGTATGGATGCATCTTGGACTCACTTCTGGGAACTATGTTGTCCTAGTACGCCACTTTTACATAATGACAATAATATGCACAAAACCAAGGGAAAAAATAGATTTTAGAGGAAAAAATTATAGAAAACATTCTTTCCTGAATATTTACTTGTATATAAAGTTCAAGTGCTGCCAAAAATTACAAGGAAGAGGCACTCCGATATACCCTTAGCTACACATAAAGGAGGGCATCATACACACCCTTTAAAAATGATGATTGATGGCCTGCTGGTGACCCCCAAAAACATTAGGAGCAAGAGCCTGCTGATCTGACCATCTAAAACATTATGGGTGGTGACTCTAGTTAACCTGGGGCTGATGGCACGTCCCTGTGACGGCGATTATCCATTCGGATGTCTGGCCTATCAACTTTCGATGTAATCGTCAGCTCAAAACCATTGTAAACTATGGGTAACTGGGAATCAGTGTTTGATTCCGGAGAGGGAGCCTGAGAAACGGCTACCACATCCAAGGAAGGCAAGCGGGTGGCACGCAAATCACACACTCCCAACTCATGGAGGTAGTGACGATAAATAACAACACGGGACTCTTAAGATTTGTTATTGGAATTAGTAATAAAAAATTACAGGGAATGTCACTGCAGTGTTTTGGATGAGGAACCGTTATACAGGAGAGGCCCTGCTGCCGCTTTGTTGACTCTAGATAACTTCTGCCTGATCGCACGTCCCCGTGACGTCCACAATACATTTTGATATTTTCCCTATCAACTTTCGATGTTCTTTTATGTGCCTAACATGGTGACCACCGGTAACCGGGAATCATTGTTTGATTTCGGAGAGGGAGCCTGATAAACGGCTACGGCTACTACTTCAAAGCAAGGCATGCTGCGGGCCTGCAAGATTTGAGTTGCGGGCCTGCAGGTGAGCTGACCCTGTAAAAGATTTTAGGTGCAGGCCTGCTGGTGAGCTGACCCTGTAAAACATTATATGCGAGTGCTTGCGGGTGACCTGACCCTCTGAAACATTATATGCGAGGACCTGCAGCTGAGATGACCCTCTAAATAATTCTATGCGAGGGCTTGCATGTGAGCTGACCCTGTAAAAGATTTGAGTTGCGGGCCTGCATGTAAGCTGACCCTGTAAAAGATTTGAGTTGTGGGCCTGCAGGTGAGCTGACCCAGTAAAAGATTTTAGGTGCGGGCCTGCATGTGAGCTTACTAAGTAAAAGATTTGAGTTGCGGGCCTGCATGTGAACTGACCCAGTAAAAGATTTGAGTTGCGGGCCTGCAGGTGAGCTGACCCAGTAAAAGATTTTAGGTGCGGGCCTGCAGGTGAGCTGACCCAGTAAAAGATTTTAGGTGGGGGCCTGCATGTGAGCTTACCCTGTAAAAGATTTGAGTTGCGGGCCTGCTGGTGAGCTGAGATGGAGCAAAGAAAAAACAACTTGATTTTGATGGCTGCATTAATCTGCAGGTGACCGTCATACAGCTCTACAGGCTTGTTTCCATCTTTATCTTTCTCAACAATCTGTGGCATCAGTCTTTTATCCAGACTCTGTCATTGTGCCACTATGTGGCCTTCTCATGCTGCCATCATCACACACCATGTTACCTTGCCACTTATTTTTATCACAATGCTGCTGCTGATGCTGCTTAAAAGGCCATAAACTGATCACCAGGCCCACAATTTAATTGAGGTTTTGGAATCAATAAACCCAACTTGCTTTTGTGGGCTGCATCAGTGGCGTAGCTAGAAATGACTAGGCCTCACAGCAAATTTTTGAATGGGGCTCCATCCCACAGTAGTTTTTTAGCGACCCCTTCCTTTCATGCCGCCCCTATTCCTGTGGCTAGTAAAGATCGCTCTCTGAGACCAGGGCCAGCAGCTGTTCCATCCATTTTATACAATGTCTATACTGTCACTGCATATAATTTCATTGTGTAATATTGTTGAGGGGGCCTTGACCAAATCCTTTAGTCCTCCTTCTCCTGGATGGGCCCCTTCTGGGTCAGGGCCCCAAAGCTGCAGCTTCCCCTGCTTCCCCTATAGCTAGGCCCCTGGTCTGCATTAATTTGCAGGTGACATTCATACAGCTCTACAGATTTCTTTCCATCTGCATCTTTCTAAACACTCTGTGGCCTTAGTCTTTCATTCAGACTCAGTCATTGTGCCACTATGTAACCACCTCATGCTGCCAACTCCACAGTATGTCACCTTGCCACACATTTTTATCACCATGCTGCTGCTGCTTAAAAGGCCTTAAACTGATCACCAGGCCCACAATCTAAATAAAGTAAAAAATCAATTTTATAGGAAAAATGTATTGAAAACATTCTTTCCTGTATATTTACTTGTATATAAAGTGCAAATGCTGCCAAAAATTACAAGGAAGAGGCAATCCGATACAACCTGTATATCACATGAAGGAGGGCCTCATTCACACTGAGTTGCGGGTCTGCAGGTGAGCTGACCCTGTAAAAGATTTTAGGTGCGGGCATGCAGGTGAGCTGGCCCTGTAAAAGATTTGAGTTAGGGGCCTGCATGTGAGATGACCCTGTAAAAGATTTTAGGTTTGCGCCTAGAGGTGAGCTGACCCTATAAAAGATTTGAGTTGCGGGCCTGCAGGTAAGCGGACCCTCTAAAAAATATGTGAGGGCCTGCTGGTGACTGGACCCTGTAAAAAATTAGATGTGAGGGCCTGCTGGTAAGCGAACCCTCTAAAAAATATGTGAGGGCCTGTTGGTGAGCGGACCCTCTAAAAAATTATATGTGAGGGCCTGCTGGTGAGCGGACCCTCTAAAATTTTTTATTCAAAGGTCATATATGCGAGGGAATTATATGTGACGAATAAGCAATGCATGTTGATATAACGGAAGAGGAGAAGAAGGATGAGTAAAGGAAGAATCAACCATATACCCTTGTTTGTGGTGAAGGGGTGCATGGGAATACAGTCTATTAACTACATAAAAACAACACATGTAAAGTGCCTAAATATTCATCAGCATTCCTCTGGTTGAGTTGAGAAGTCATGGTCAATTCCGGCCTTGTTTATTTTTATATGAGTCAATCTGTCAGCATTTTCAGGTTGACAGGCAGTTACGCTTATCTGTTATAATGCCACCAGCAGCACTAAATATACGCTCAGACAAAACGCTGGTGGCAGGGCAGACCAGCACCTCCAAGGAATAGAGCGCCAGTTTGTGCAACATGTCCAGCTTGGATACCCAGTAGTTGTAAGGCACTGAGGGATCATTAAGGACGCTAAGACGGTCTGCTATGTACTCCTTCACCATCTTCCAAAATGTTTCTCTCCTTGTGGTAGTAGGCCGCACATCAGGGTGAGGGTGCTGGTGTGCGGCCTACTACCACAAGGAGAGAAACATTTTGGAAGATGGTGAAGGAGTACATAGCAGACCGTCTCAGCGTCCTGAGACGGTCCCAGGCTTTGGAGAGTGTTGCCCTGCCTCTGTTGGAACTGCCGTGTGTTCCCCTTGTCTCCCCTCCTCGGTTGGCCAAGGAAGTACGGACTCTGCCGCCAGCATTGTCAGATGGAAAATTTTGGAGCAATTTTCCAAAAAGGATCTTCTGGTATTGCACCGATTTGCTCATCCTCTCCACCAGAGGAATGACAGATGAGAAATTCTCTTTTTAGCGGGAGTCGAGAAAGGTGAACAACCAGTAATCTGTGTTGTCTAAAATGCGTGTAACGCGCGGGTCGCTGGAAGGGCAGCCTAACATGAAGTCAGCCATGTGATGTGTGCCAGAGTACCAACAGGCAAGACTTCGCTGTCATCATCAGGAGGACCACTCCCAAACTCTTCAGGGTGAGGGTGCTGGCGGGGTGTCATGAAACTGTCCTAGGCTTTGGAGAGTGTTGCCCTGCCTCTGTTGGAACTGTTGTGAGCAGCGAGCGTTTGAGAAGACACAGAAGTGGAATGGTGACGCTGATAATAGCGTTATCGCCGCTCATCATCCGTGTTGATTCCTCAAAGTTGCATAAAACCTCACAGAGGTCAGACATCCATGCCCACTCCTCGCTTGTGAATAGTGGAGGCTGACTGGAAAGGCGATGACCATGTTGCAGCTTGCATTCCACAACTGCGGAATGTGGAGTTCCAACGCGTGCTCGCGTCTCCCAACAGCCGGTGAGCTGGCAATTTCAAGCGCTGCTGCAGCGTTGACAGACCAGCTGAAGCTGTCGGTGATTTGCGGAAATGTGCACACACGTGGCGCACCTTCACCTGTAGCTCAGGCAAATTGGGGTATGTTTTTAGAAACCGCTGAACCACAAGTTGAATAAGTGGGCAAGGCATGGGATGTGTCTAAGGTTGCGGCAATGTGCTGTTTGTCACCTAGGCAGATCAGCTTCAGCACAGCCTGTTGCTGCTTCCCAACTACCGGCTGATGACTGATTGGTGCTGCACATGCATAATTAGGAGGTGGAAGTGGAGGAGGATAAGTGGGGGTTGGAGCCACTAACGTAGGTGGTGGCGGAAACCCTGATGGAATTTGAGCACGCAATCCTTGGTGTCGGTAGCACATGTGCCATCCCAGCAGTGCAGTTATATGTTCTAAAGCCCTTTTGTGGAATGTATAAGTGGAAAAAAGAAAAAAATATTTGCCGTTCAGTGATGCAATTATATGTTCTGAATAGTGTTGAGTGAACCCGAACTGTAAAGTTCAAGTCCGTACTGAACTTTGCGAGTTCAGGTACCTAGAACCCAACCCGAACTTTTCAGGAAAAAATTGGGTTTGGGTTCAGTGTTCGGGCATTTAATAAAGCTTGTTGAAAGGCTTCAGGGCAGCTTTTATGCTATGGGCACTTAGAACCATCACAGTCATACCTAGTAATGGCTATGATTGGCCCATGCATTATGTGACCCAGCCTCTATAAAAGCTGGATCACATGTAGCACCGCCTATCAGCTCTGAGTATTGCAGGGACAGATCAGCTCTGAGTATTGCAGGGACAGGAAGCAGGCAGCTGAAGTGAGGGAAAGTGTTAGGAATCTCATCTGGTTATTTATACTGTGGGTGACCTATAGAGATTTGTTTGTGGGTGCAATACACCAGATTTGCACCCCTGACAGAAATATAATAAATAATCTGGCATGTTAATTCTGTGGGTGACCTATAGCGATATTTTTTGAGTACAATGCACTATCTTGGCACCCCTGACACAGAAATTTAATAATTAACCCCTTAAGCCCTATTTCACTTTAAGGACTTGGCCATTTTTTGCAAATCTGACCAGTGTCAATTTAAGTGCTGAACTTTAAAACGCTTTGACTTATCCAGGCCATTCTGAGATAGTTTTTTCATCACATATTGTACTTCATGACACTGGTAAAATGAAGTTAAAAAAATTCATTTTTATTTATAAAAAAAATGCCAAATTTATTTTAAAAAAATTGTAAAAAAATGCAAATTTCCAAGTTTCAATATCTCTACCTTTATAATACATAGTAATTCCTCCAAAAATAGTTATTACTTTACATTCCCCATATGTCTACTACATGTTTGGATCATTTTGGGAATGATATTTTATTTTTTAAGGATGTTACAAGGCTTAGAAGTTTAGAAGCAAATCTTGAAATTTTTCTGAAATTTTCAAAAACCCAATTGTTAGGGATCAGTTCAGGTCTGAAGTCACTTTAAGAGGCTTACATAATATAAACAACCAAAAATTCTAGAAACTACACCCCTCAAGGTATTCAAAACTGATTTTACAAATGTCGTTAACCCTTTAGGTGTTCCACAAGAGTTATTCGCAAATGGAGATGAAATTTCAGAATTTCAATTTTTGGGCAAATTTTCCATGTTAATCCATTTTTTCCAGTAACAAAGCAAGGGTTAAAAGCCAAACCAAACTCAATATTTATGGCCCTGATTCTGTAGTTTACAGAAACACCCCATATGTGGTCGTAAACCACTGTACAGGCACACGGCAGGGTGCAGAAGGAATGAATGCCATACGGTTTTTGGAAGGCAGATTTTGCTGGACTGTTTTTTTGACACCATGTCCCATTTGAAGCCCCCCTGATGCACCCCTAGAGTAGAAACTCCAAAAAAGTGAACCCATTTTAGAAACTACGGGATAGGGTGGCAGTTTTGTTGGTACTAGTTTAGGGTACATATGATTTTTGGTTGCTCTATATTACACTTTTTGTGATTTCAGCAGTTTATCAAAACCTACCCCAATTTTACCCAGAGCTACTAGTGAAGGCGCACTGCGTGTGTGCCCATTTCCGCAAGTTGTCCACAGCTTCAGCCAGTCTGTCACCGACTGTTGTGCGACGTGAGCACATGCTGGAACTCTACGTTCTACATGTTGGCCAGGCTTTGTGAGCAGCAGAGGGCAGTTGTGGAATACCAAGCTGCAACATGGTCGTCGCCTTTCGAGTCAACTGCCACTATACACAAGCGAGGAGTGGGCATTGATGTCAGACCTCTGTGAGGTATTAAAAAACTTTGATGAATCCACACAGATGGTTAGTGGCGATAACGCTATTATCAGCGTAACCATCCCACTGCTGTGTCTACTCAAACGTTCGCTGCTGACAATTAAGGATGACGCTCTGAATGTGGCAGACGAGGAAATGGGGGAGGACATTACACAGGGTGATAGCCAGACCACCCACAGTTCGTCTTGCGAATTGGACCATGAAGAGGAGGAGGAGATGGAGACAGTTGCCTCTGCTACAGAGGGTAGTACCCATGGAACTTTAATTCCATCTGTTCAGCGTGGATGGGCAGAAGAGGAGGAGGATGAGGAGCTGGAGAGTCATCCTAATGCCGACATCGTCGTCTTGCCTGTTGGTACTCTGGCACACATGGCTGACTTCATGTTATGCTGCCTTCCCCGCGACCCTCGCGTTATACGCATTTTAGATAACATGGATTACTGGGTATTCACCCTTCTCAAACCCCGCTACAAAGAGAACTTCTCATCTCTCATTCCTGTGGTGGAGAGGACAAGCAAAACGGTGCAATACCAGAAGGTGCTTGTTGAGAGATTGCTCCAAATTTCCCATCTGACAATGCTGGCGGCAGAGTCCGTACTTCCTTAGGCAACCGAGGAAGGGAGACAATGGGAACACACAGCAGTTCCAACAAAGGCAGGGCAACACTCTCCAAGGCATGGGACTCTTTCATGACACCCCGCCAGCAACCTCACCCTGAAGCGTGGCCTAGTGGTACAAACGTTTTGGAAGATGGTGAAGGAATACATAGCAGACCGTGTCAGCGTCCTAAATGATCCCTTAGTGCCTTACAACTACTGGGTGTCCAAGCTGGACACGTGGCACGAACTTGCGCTCTACGCCTTAGAGGTGCTGGCCTGCCCTGCCACCAGCGTTTTGTCTGAGCATATATTTTGTGCTGCTGGTGGCATTATAACAGATAAGCATATCCGCTTGTCCACTGGAAATGCTGACAGGTTGACTCAGATAAAAATGTACAAAGTCCTGGATTGCCCCTGACTTCTGAACTCCACCAGAGCTGAGCTGATGATGAACATAAAGGTAATTTCAATCTATATAGACAAAAAAAATCACAGAAAAAATTAAGATAAAAACATCCTGCACGATATGATACAAATGTGCGGCTGTCCCTGGCCATATTATTGAAGAAAACCACAGAAATAAGATAATAATGCACTAAGTAAAGTAGATGCAAGCACTATATATGGACAAAGTCCTCACTCTGATATGATAATATCTGAGACACTTAGTCAATATATTTTGATCAAAACACATCTAAGCCCGCCTACCGAACGCCAAGGTGGTCTCAGGTGAGGCGGGTCCTACGCTAAACCTACCTAAGCCGTTGGGCTTCTATGTTCAGGAGCGCAGACGCCGCACATATGGTGTGCTGCTCCTAGTAACCTCCATGTGCATCAAGCAACCAATGGGAGGAGGAGCAAGCACAGCCATATGTACCACCTAATTAAGGCGCTCCTCCCATTGGTTGCTTGATGCACATGGAGGTTACTAGGAGCAGCACACCATATGTGCGGCGTCTGCGCTCCTTATTTCTGTGGTTTTCTTTAATTTCAATCTATCATTTATAATGTACTCAATCTACTGTAGTGTATTCCCATGCACCTTTTCCACCACAAAAAAAAGAGTATATGGTTGAATCTTGTTTTCTCCTCCTCCTCCTCATCCAGATTGCATATATTCTCTCCACTCAAATTTTTTTTATAGTGTCAGATCAACTGCAGGCCCTCAACTCAATTTTTTTTATAGGGTCAGCTCAACTGCAGGTCCTCAACTCAAATTTTTTATAGGGTCAGCTGAACAGCATGCACTTGCATATAATGTTTTAGAGCGTCATTTGAACAGCATGCACTCGAATATAATGTTTTAGAGCGTCAGCTGAACAGCATGCACTCACATATAATGTTTTAGAGCGTCAGCTGAACAGCATGCACTCACATATAATGTTTTAGAGCGTCAGCTGAACAGCATGCACTCGCATATAATCTTTTAGAGCATCATTTGGACAGCATGCACTTGCATATAATGTTTTAGAGCGTCAGCTCACCTGAAGGCACTCGAAAATAATGTTTTAGAGCATCAGCTGGACAATATGCACTTGAAATTAATGTTTTAGAGCGTCAGCTGTACAGCATGCACTCGCATATAATGTTTTAGAGCATCATTTGAACAGCATGCACTCGCATATAATGTTTTAGAGCGTCAGCTGAACAGCATGCACTCACATATAATGTTTTAGAGCTTCAGCTGAGCAGCATGCACTTGCATATAATGTTTTAGAGCATGATTTGAGCAGCATGCACTCGTGTATAATGTTTTAGAGCGTCAGCTCACCTAAAGGCACTCACAAATAATGTTTTAGAGTTTCAGCTGAACAGCATGCACTCGCATATATTGTTTTACAGAGTCAGCTCACCTGCAGGCACTAGCATATACGATTTAGAGCGTCAGCCCATCAGCAGGCACTCGCATATAATGTTTTAGAGCATCAGCTCACCAGCAGTCTCTCGCCCCTAATGTTTTAGAGGGTCAGCTCAGCAGCAGGCCCCTGCACCGCATGTTTTGGATGGTCATATCAGCAAGCCCTTGATCCAAATGTTTTTGAGGGTCACCAGCAGGCCACCAATCATAATTTGTCAAGGGTGTGTATAATGCCCTCCTTTATGTGTAACAAGGGGTATTTTGGAGTTCTGGTTCCTTTTAATTTTGGCAGGCCTTTCACTTAGTGCAAAGGCTTTATGAGTGTATGAGTCCCACTACCCGAACAATTTTACCACAATGTGAATGAGGCCCTCCTTTATATGATATACAGGCTGTTTTGGAGTGCCTCTTGCTAGTATTTTTTTGCAGCACTTGCACTTTATATGCAATTGAATATACAGGAAGGAATGTTTCCTAACAATTTTTCCTGTAAAATGTTTTGGGGGGGTTTTGTGCGTATTTTTGTCAGTCTGTAAAAGTGGCGTACAACTCGAACAACATGGTTCCCAGCAGCGACCTCGGAGTCCAAGATGCATCCAGACATTGTCCCCATGCTGTTCCCGATTTTGGTGGTGTTTCTGTCACTTGCTGACCTTTTCCAATGGGCCAGGCACCCTCCCCTCTTCAGAGCACGGGGTGCCTGGTTGTCTCCCATTGACTTCCACTATACTCGGATGCTCGGTCGAGCACACGAATATTGCAATGTGTTCGGGCCGAATACTTTGGTGCTCGATTATCACTATTCCCAACCCTTTCCTCAGGTGTCCTTACAGTGGCTTCTCCACCTTATCAGGGGTACCTACTGAGACTTCCCCACCCTATTCAGGTGTACTTCTGTGCTAAAGCCAAAGCCTCTCTGGGATTCTGGCCCCTTCCCCTAGCTTCCTGCCAGATTCTACACATACCATAAACAATGACAAATACGTAAACGATTACTCCCAGAACAATCCCAAGCAATTACCAGCTAAAATCCTGGTTTAAATCCATCCACCACTCATGAGGTTATCTGCTAGCCCTTTATCAGGGTCACAGATTCTTAAACATAAATTAAGCACGACTGTAAAGTTACCTTATACTCTGCCGGCCCCTTGAACAAGACAAATGCCAGACAGGGAGGTACAGACTACTTGTAAGAAAAAGCTCTTACCTCAGCACTGATTTTCGTCTGTTTGTCTCAGTGTGGCACGTCCAGGAGTCGGAGGTCTCAGCAGGAAGGACTTAGTCGTGCCCCACGTGTCGGGCGCTAGTTTCTGTTGGGAAAAATACCCCAAAGCCGGATGAGCGGTGGACTCCAAATTAGAAGTTATGGATATCCATAGAGAAAAACCAACATAGGCATAGAGCTGTGTTTCAAGAGTTTCTAAACTTTATTAAAGAAAGCGAGGGTCTTGTCAAACTATGAAACCAATATATGGCGCTGTTCATAAGTCATGAACAACGCCATCTATTGGTTTCATAGTTTGACAAGACTATTACTCTTGTCATAAGACTATGAAACCAATAGATGGTGCTGTTCATGACTCATGAACAGCGCCATCTATTGGTTTCATAGTTTGACAAGACAATTACTCTTTTCATAAGACTATGAAACCAATAGATGGCGCTGTTAATGAGTAGTTTAGATTGCAAATTTTCCATGCAAATGGTTTTTCAGCTGAAAAACAAGGCAGAATCTGCTCATTTGCATGTCTTTACCATATGCCCATGTTTATGCAAATTAGTTTTTACATGATAAAACTATATAGAAAGGTTATTGAATATTATGTTAGGACAATCAGAAAACTTTTTGTCTCCCTAATGATATTGATCTAGGTGCGCAGAACCGCCCAATCCATCCAACAGATCTGAAGTAACTTTGAGGCTTACTGGCTCTCAGATGAGAGCTGGTTTGGAATGTCTCACAAGGCTGCCATTGTAAGGTATGCTGACTAAGCCTGTCATCTGTCTCATGGATAGATTTATGGCTTGCATATACTTGGCTTTTGGCATATAGCCTTTGTGTGGTAGTCTATTTTATGCTATAGATAATAGGAGTCCAAGACGCATGCAGCCATTCTCTTAATGCTGTTTCCAAACCATTTTGATGGGGTTTCCATCAATTTCTAACCTTTTTTTGTGAAGCAGACACCCTCTTCTCTTCTGAGCAGGGGGTGCCTTCTCCCATTGACTTCCATTGTGCTTGGGTGCTTGGTAGATCACACGAGCATACCGATGTGTTTGGCCAGAGCACACAAGCACTTTGGTGCTCGATCAACACTAGTCATTAACTCATTAAAAACACAATCTGAAATGAGCATCTTCTTGGGTATATGCCTAGAACGTCTCCTTAATCTTAAATGTGGGTGTTCGTCACAAACTTTTCCTGCTAATAATTGTACAAATTCCTTTCTGGGACAAATTTGGAGGGGCTAGGAGCAACCTTGAAGTCGTCACAGTAATCTTACACAGAGAAATTCACAGTTTATATCAAAGATTCTAAACACAAAGGTTTAAGCCTTATAATATAAAATGGCTGTACAAGGCACAACATTGAGTCTTAAACCTCACAGGTGCAATGCATCATCTTTGTACCCCTGACACAAAAATATATTGGTTAATCCATCTGTTAGTTTGGTGGGTGACATATACCTATTGTTTGTGTGAGGTACACCTGCACTGCATACGTGACAGGGAAATAAATCTAGTTAATCCATCTATTAGTTCAGTGGGTGACATATACCCATTGTTTGTCTGAGGTACACCTGCAATGCATACGTGACAGTGAAATAAATCTAGTTAATCCATCTGTTAGTTCGGTGGGTGACATATACATATTGTTTGTCTGAGGTACATCTGCACTGTATACGTGACAGGGAAATAAATCTAGTTAATCCATCTGTTAGTTCGGTGGGTGACATATACCCATTGTTTGTCTGAGGTACACCTGCACTATATATGTGACAGGGAAATAAATATAGTTAATCCATCTGTTAGTTCGGTACGTGATCTCAAAGAATGAGGAGAGCATCAAATAAGGGACATGGCCCTGGTCATGGTGCTGCTGGTGTTGGTGGAGCTCCTGTTGCAGGGAGAGGACGTGGACGTGGTCGATCTGTACAAGTTACACGCCCAAATTAAACACCTTCCTCAAGTGCACGTAGGCGGCGACAAAACGTTCAGCGTTATTTTGTAGGCCCTTATACCGGTGTATGAATAGTAAGGCCAGAACAAGTAGAGGCGGTAGTAGATTGGGTGGCTGACAGTGCCTCCAGTTCCTTTACATTGTCTCCCACCCGGTCACCTGCTGAAAGCGCGTTGGCACCTGCAGCCCATGGCCACCTGTATTTCAGCTCGACCCCTAGCAAATCAGGCAAGCAGTTTGAGTCCCAAGTCATGAAGCAGTCTCTTTTCCTTTTTGATGACTCTGCTGGTAGGGTTTCTGTCGGCCATCCACCTAGCCCTGCCCCGGAACTGATGCCCAACCACTTATGTTTCATGATGTGGACATGGGAGGACCACCGCAGCACATCTCTGATGATGACAAAACACAGGTGCCAACTGCTGCAGCTTTCCGCAGTGTGCAGACCGGCAAGGAGGGCAGAGGTGAGGAGTGGGTGGAAGATGATGTGGAGCATGATGATGTCCAAGACCCCACATGGAATCAAGGTCATGCGAGTGACGTGTGCAGGTCGGAGGAAGAGGTGTTGGGCACATCAAAAGAGGGAGCAGGGTGCAAAAGAAGAGTGGCCGCCCCCCTGACGACAAGACGCGAGTGGTTTGCACGCTGTATAAATGTAACATCCCGAAGTATGTCACTTAACTCTCTTTCCTTGCTACAACATGTTAAGTGTAATTTTATTGTCCGTCTCTATAAGTATATTGTTATTAATTTCATTTAATGTATTTCTAGGCCTGTTTTATATTATGCTGTAATTTCCCTGTACACCAGCAGGTGGCAGCAATGTGTGATCAGGTCCATAGCCAGTTTAGTATTGCTAGACTGGAATAGTTCATTCCAGTTTTAACTCCCCCTTCTCTGTGAGCAGAAGTGGGCTGGTCCCATGTCCTGTCTCATGGGGAGGAGAAGGAAGTTTAGTTAGTGTACCAGCTACCCCGCCTGGGGTAGGCTGTGTTAGTAGGAGCTCCCAGAAACAGGGATCCCAAGTCAGGATCTCGCCTCGGCTGAGGCCAAAGATCACTCTTCCCAGCCTGAGCCATCTGCCTCAGCTGGTTGACAAGAAAAGCAGATACCTCCAGCCTCCAGGAAGAAGCATTCCCTGTGAGCCAAGCTGTGAGTACATATCCAGAGTCCAGGAGAAGCCAAATTCCTCCTCAGCTAGTCAGGCCCATTACAAGCAGAAGACAGAGCAGAAGATAGATACCTGCCAGATTCTCCAGGCACATAGTATAGAAGCAGAAGAGATATTGATCCCTGCCATACATTGCCTACACCTGCTGGGACCTAAAGACTTATGCTGTAACTTGTATGGATTTAAAGCTGCCATTCAGCAAAGACAAGTTGGATTATATTACCAGTCTGGATTTCATTTACTATTACCAAAGTTCCTCAGTTACTCCTATTAACAATACTCATTTTATTGCAAGTGAGCCAGGATCCAGGAGTCCAGCTGTACCAAGGTAGGAGACACCGTTGACATTACACAGAGACATTATCCCCCTCTGGCATTCCTCGCCTGGTACATGAGCTATAACATCTTAAAGGGCCCTGCTACAGTACCTGTGCAAACTGCAATTGGCGTTACAAACAAACCATAAACTTATATACACATATCCTGACCCACTGCATCATTGGCCATCGTACCAGTGTCCTGCTCATTGCACAATCAGAGCCTGAAGCGAGGCATAAATGTTCTAAACTTGATCACCACCTGCATGACCAGGAATCTAAATGCAAAGCGCGAGCTGCAGTTGAGTACACACCTCAAAAACCATGAAAGATCTCAGGCTCCTCCTGCTTCTTCTGCTGCAGTCTTGGCCTCTTCTTCCCCCTCTGGAGTTACAGTGGCACCTGCCACTCCACAAACAGAGGATGTGTCAGCAGACTCAGCAACAACACCACTGTCACCCAGCATGTCCACACTGTCTCATGGAAGCGTTCAGCTGCCCATTCCCCAAACACTGGAGCGAAAGAAGAAGTACCCCCCTACTCACCAGCAATCCCTGGCCCTGAATGCCAGCATTTCAAAATTCCTGGCCTTTGAAATGGTGTCATTCCATCTGGTAGAGACGGAGACTTTTAAACACCTTATCGCGGTGGCTGTCACACAGTACGTGGTTCCCAGCCGCCACTACTTTTCCAGACGAGCCATTCCTGCCCTGCACAAACAAGTGGCAGACAAAAACAGGTGAGCACATAACTACCGATACGTGGACCAGTAAGCACGGTCAGGGATGTTATATCTTCCTAACTGCACAGTGGGTTAATGCAGTGGCGGCTGGGCCTGAGGTCGATAGCTGTTTGGCTCATGTCCTTCCGCCACTGAGAATTGCAGGAAGTTTCTCATTGCCTCCTGTTGCCTCCTCCTCCGCTTCCTCCTCTATCGCCTCCTCATTCGGTCAGCGTAATACCTGCACCTCCAACTTCAGCACAGCCAGGGGTAAATAACAGCAGGCTGTTTTGAAACTCATCTGTTTGGGGGAAAAACCACACAACGCGCAGGAGCTGTGGACAGGCATGGAACAACAGACCGATGAGTGGTTGGTGCCACTGAGCCTCAAGCCCGGCCTGGTGGTGTGCGATAATGGGCGAAATCTCGTAGCAGCTCTGGGCCTAACCGGTTTGACGCACATCCCTTGCCTGGCGCATGTGCTGAATTTGATGGTGCATAGCTTCCTGAAAAATTACCCCGATATGTCAGAGCTGCTGCAGAAAGTGCGGGCCGTCTTTGCGTGCTTTTGGCATTCTCACCCTGCTGCTGCTCGCCTGTCTGCACTACAGTGTAACTTCGGCCTTCCCGCTTACCGCCTCATATGCAACTTACCCACAAGATGAAACTCCACCTTGCACATGCTGGAGAGACTGTGCAAGCAGTAGCAGGCGATAGTGGAGTTTCAACTGCAGCACGCACGGGTGAGTCGCTCTGCGAAACAGACCCACTTCAGCACCAACGAGTGGGCCTCCATGCGGGATGTGTGTGCCGTGTTGCGCTGTTTCGAGTACTCCACCAACATGGCTAGTGCCAATGACGCTATCCTCAGCGTTACTATCCCACTTCTATGTCTCTTTGAAAAAACGCTTCTGACCATGATGGAAGAGGATGTGGCAAAGGAGGAAGAGGAGGAGGAAGAGGGGTCATTTCCAGGGTTATCAGGCCAGTCATTCACAAGTGGCTCGGAGGGTGGTTTCCTGCACCAACAGAGGCCAGGTACACAACTGTCCAGCCAGGACACCGTTCTGGAGTATGAGGAGGATGACGAGGAGGAGAAACTGTGTTAACAGCAAGATGGCACCCAAAGCAGCTCTTGGCCACCACTGGAGCGTGGCGTGGGGGATACAGAGGACACAGATGATACACCTCCCACAGAGGACAGCTTGTCGTTGCCTCTGGGCAGCCTGGCACACATGAGCAACTACATGCTGCAGTGCCTGTGCAACGACCACTGAGTTTCCCACATTCTAACTAGTGCTGATTACTGGGTGGCTACCCTGCTGTATCCCCGCTACAAGGACAACGTGCCTTCCTTAATTCCGTCACTGGAGCATGATGGGAAGATGTGCGAGTTCAAACACACACTGGAAGACGCGCTGCTGATGGCATTCCCACCTAACAGCGGGGGCTCAGTGGAAGCACAAGGCAAAGGAAGAGGAAGAAGTCGCCAACGCAGCTGGGGCACCACCAGCTCCTCAGAAGGGAGAGTTAGCATGGCCGAAATGTGGAAAAGCTTTGTCAGCACTCCACAAGAACCAGCGCCACCAGCTGATACGGAACATCTTAGCAGGAGGCAGCATTTCAGCAACATGGTGGAACAGTACTTGTACACACGCCTACACAGACTGACTGATGGGTCTGCCCCCATTTAACTTTTGGGTCTCCAAATTGGGCACATGGCCTGAGCTTGCCCTTTACGCCTTTAGGCCCCAAAAATTTGCCAATAGGCATTCACCTGACAGCACACAACTTTGTAGGATTCTGTGGCTGGAGGTACACTAGATGGTCACAGGATAAAAATTTAACTGTTGGCAAGTGCAGGCCCAAGAGTTAGCCAATAGGCATTTACCTGACAGCAAAGAACTTTGTAGGATTCTGTGGCTGGAGGTACATTAGGCGGTCACAGTATAAATATGTAACTGTCGGCCAGTACAGGCCCCAAAAATTAGTCAATAGGCGTTCACCTGACTGCAAAGAACTTTGGATTCTGTGGCTGGAGGTACATTAGGTGGTCACAGGATAAATATGCAACTGTAGGCCAGTACAGGCCCCAAAAATTAGCCAATAGGCATTCACCTGACAGCAAACAATTTGGGATTCTGTAGCTGGAGGTACATTAGGCGGTCACAGGATAAATATGTAACTGTCGGCCAGTACAGGCCCCAAAAATTAGTCAATAGGCATTCACCTGACAGCAAAGAACTTTGGATTCTGTGGCTGGGGGTACATTAGGCGGTCACAGGATAAATATGTAACTGTCGGTCAGTGCAGGCCCCAAAAATTTGCCAATAGGCATTCACCTGACAGCAAAGAACTTTGGATTCTGTGGCTGGAGGTACATTAGGTGTTCACAGGATAAATATGTAACTGTCGGCCAGTACAGGCCCCAAAAATTAGCCAATAGGCATTCACCTGACAGCAAACAATTTGGGATTCTGTGGCTGGAGGTACATTAGGCGGTCACAGGATAAATATGTAAATGTTGGCCAGTACAGGCCCCAAAAATGAGCCAATAGGCGTTCACCTGACAGCAAAGAACTTTGGATTCTGTGGCTAGAGGTACATTAGGCGGTCACAGGATAAATATGTAACTGTCGGCCAGTACAGGCCTAAAAAATTAGGCATTCAACGGACATAAAAGGCCTTTTATGCCGCTGTATTTACCTAAGACAGGGACCATGATTTGTTCTGGGTGGTGGCAGATATTTGTGGGCTGTCATGCGGAATTTCATTCAAACATGGTCGACTCGTCACATGTGTTGATTTCCTCCGAGATCCATGCGTCATTCATTTTTAGAAATGTGAGGTAGTCCACATTGTCCTGAGCTAGGCGAGTGCGCTTATAGGTCACGATCCCCCCTCGTAATGTCGTCCTCATTCTCCCCCCCATCCACGGACAACACCAGGGATCCCAGAAACATTTAAGGCTACATGCACACGTTCAGGATTCATGTGCGGAGAATCCGCACTGAAATCCGCAGGTGTTCACAGGCAAATCCGTGCGGTCAATCCGCATTAATTGGTGCGGATTTGCATGCGGATTTGTGTGCGGATTTGGTGCGGATTCGGTGCGGATTTTCCGGATGCGGATTTCACTAAGTGAATTAAGAAAATCCGGTCAGGAAAAACAAAATTAATTGACATGTCGCGGATTTTAAAATCCGCACCGCAGGTCAAAATCCGCGCGCCAAAAATATGCATCGTGTGCATTGAGAATTTCAAATTCTCATAGAATACAATGTACATGACCTACGGTGCGGATTCTCCGCATGCAAATCCGTGCGGAAAATCCGCACGCAATCCTGATCGTGTGCAGGGGGCCTTAAACATGCTCTTCTTGCTCCTCCTCCGCCCCGGCACCATCCTCCTCTGACTCCTCTTCAGACTCCTGTTGTTGACTTGTCTCAGTAGCCCCCCCCCTGGGAATTCATCCAGCATTTTGACTTCCTCATCTACCTGCTCCTCTTCCGGTTTGATCAATGACATGAAGTAATGAACGCTCCAGAAAGAAGGCGCAAGGTACGATGTCACTGAGGGCGCCTTCGCTGCGACTGACCAGTTTGGTGATCTCATCAAATGGCCGCAGAAGTCTGGATGTATTGCACATGAGCAGCCACTGGCGCGGTGAAAAAAAAAAACAGAACCTGTCCTGCCGCAGAGTTCGTACAGGTAGTTATTAATTGCATGTTTCTGCTGGAGCAGCCTATCAAGCATATACAAGGTGGAGTTCCATTGCGTCGGGCAGTCACAAATCAGACGTCTGACAGGCAGGTGGGGTCACCGCTGAATGTCAGCAAGGCGAGCCATGGCCGTGTAAGATCTTCTCAAATGGCCAGAGATTTTCCTGGCCTGCTGTAAGACTTCCTGGACCCCGGGGTATTTGGCAACAAATCACTGCACGACTAAGTTCAGGATGTGTGCCATGCATGGCACGTGTGTCATTTTTCCCTGTTTCAGTGCGCTCAGCAGATTGGCACTGTTGTCGCACATCACTTTACCAACTGTCAAATTGAGCGTGGTTAGCCACTGATTTGCCTGTGACCGCAAAGCTCAAAGGAGTGCAGGACCGGTGTGGCTCTTGGCTTCCAGGCACAACAGATGCAGCACAGCATGGCAACGTCTCACCTGGCACGTCGAATAGGTTCTGGGGATCTTGGGCGACGCAGCGAAAGAGACGGTAGCAGCGGAAAAGGAGGAGTCAGCCGAGGAGGAGAGGGAGGATGGAGTAGGAGGAGGAGAAGAAGAGGCAGGCCTGCATGCAATCCAAGGTGGTAAAACCAAATCTACACGGGTGCCAAGGGTTACATGCTTGACGCCCGTCAGAAGGTTCACCCAGTGGGCAGTAAAAGTTATATACCTTCCCTGCCCATGTTTGCTAGACCACGTGTCTGTGGTCAGATGTATCTCGGCACCGTCACTGTGTGCCAGAGATACATTCACGTGCTGCTGAACGTGGCCATATAGCTCTGGGATGCCCTTCTGGGAGAAATATTTCCTTCCGGGGACCTTCCATTCCGGTGTTCCAATGGCCACAAATTTTCTAAGGGCCTCTGAGTCCACCAATTTTTATGGCAGTAGTTGGCGGGCTAGCAGTTCTGACAAGCCAGCGGTCAGCCGTTGGGCAAGAGGGTTATCTGGCATCATCATGTTTTTTTGCTCTTTGGAGCAATGAAGCCTGCCTTTTGCCAGATGAACGCAACGATAGCACTGTGGAAGGTGGAGTGGAGGATAACTGGGAGGAGAGAGGAGAAGGAGAAGAGGCAGGACGGTGAGCGCCGGGAGTGTGGCTTTGTGGGTTCTGATGGTGTTGCTCCCACTGGGCTCGGTGATGGGAGGCCAGGTGCCTTCTTAAGGCGGTTGTCTCTAGGTGAGTGTTGGGCTTACCGCGACTTATGCGTTGACAGCACAGGATGCAGACGGCAACACTATTGTCAGCAGCGGACACATTAAAAAAAGCCCACACTGCGGAGCCATGTGCCGGCGTCCTGGGAGCGCCAGATGTGCCCGTGCATGTTGGATGTTTCGTTCCAGATACATTAGCAGTCTGCTTTTTGCCTCCTGTGCACTGTAAGTTCTGCCTGCTTCTCCTCCCTATCTGCTGCTCTATCTCTCCCTCTGAACTCCCCTCCTCTTCCTCTCTTGTGGGCACCCACGTGACGTCCATCGACACATCATCATCGGATTCGTCACCTTCACCACCACTGACATTAGAGATCTTGGAGTAGGCAGCAACAGCGGGGATCACCCTCCTTGGGCTGATCTGGGTACTGTCGTCAGACTGCTGGGTGGTGACCGTTGATACCTCCTCTTCCTGATCCGATGCCAAGAATGGCTGCGCATCAGAAAGGTCTTGGAATGTATGGGAAAATAATTCCTCTGACTTGAGCGGAGGGGATATGGTGGTGGTGGTGGTGTCTTTGGGGGGGGACACAACAGAGAGTGAAGAGTGTACAGATAGAGAAGATGAGGAGGGTGCAGAAGCGGAAGGTTGAGTGAGCCACTTAACCAAGTCTGGTGCGTCCTTTGACGTAATTGCACACACCTTCTGCAACTTCCCTCTTAGGCTCCGGCCTGGTGCACCTGCCCGACCCCTACCACCCCTGTGGAATGGCATGCCTCTTCCTCTGCCTGTCATTTTCAAAATGACCCTGTCACAAAAGTCCCTATAGGAGAGCAGTATTTGTGGAAGAAGGTATATCACACCCCTGCCTCAATCAGTTTTTTTGGGGGGCAACTAGTAAATCACACCAGTAGAAATGATCTCTTCAAATAGTGGTTTTCACTCTGTGTAGATGCGGTAACGCAGCAAAACCGCAGACAAATGCTGCACTACCCAAATGCACTATATAGAATGTATATTATTGGTGAATAACACCCCTGCCCCAATCAGGTTTTTTGGGGGGGCAACTGGTAAATCACACCAATAGAAATTATTTGTTGAAATAGTATTTGGCACTCTGTGTGGCTGCAGTATCAATACAATTGCACTATAATATACTTTCTATGTTAGAAAGTATATTACACCCCTCAGCATGTCACACCTATCGATAGCACACCTATACCAGTCCTTAAAAGTACTTTTGTGGCCCTATTAGCTAGCGATTTGTGTCCCTAACAGTCTGTCCCTGCTCCACACAGCAACCTCTCCCTACACTGGCAAAAGACTGAATGTAAAATGGCGCCCAGATCAGGTTTATTTATAAGGTAGGGGGTATGTCCATGTGCTGAAACGTCTCAATTGACTGTCCTGTACCACCTGATGGATGTGTCATGGGTCAACGTTCTTCACAATGTAAAAGAATATGGCTGTCGCAAATATCGCCATATGAATAACGAACGTGCAAAGTTCTCCGCAAACCGACCGCGGGGTGAACTGCAAGACCATCTCTAGTGGTGAGGCTCCTGACCCAGAGACTGTTAAGGGGGACATCAGTGGTGTGCATGCAGTACTCGATTTTGATGGCGTAGCTGATCGCACTTGGGAGCCGGGTGACGAAGGGGCTTCATCATCATCGGGAGAAGAGGGTGGCAGCTTACCCGTGAGGCAGCGGCAGAGCCAGCAAGTCGCTAGTGTGGTCGGGAGTTAGCAGGGTGGCAGCAGTTAGCAGCAGTTAGCAGGAGTTAGCCAAACATGCCCAGGGTAGACCACCCACTTCGCAGGAGCCTACCTGCCCAGAAAGTAGTGGTACAGTCAGTCAGTTGGCGGAGGCAGTCAGTCAGCGCGGACTGTTGGGGGTAAAATCACCTACTCGGCGGTGTGGCAGTTTTTTTGTTAAGCCGCCAGAGGAGGTGAACATGGCAATATGTAGAATCTGTGGGCAGAAGGTGAAGTGTGGCAAGGGAGCCAATGTCAACATATGCAACGTCACCGTAAAGTAGCCTGGGAGAACCGTGTCTCCGATGTGGTGGTCCAGCCTGCTGCAGCAACTGCTGCATCACCCAGTGGAACACACCCGGTTTCAGGCAGTCAAGGCTCCACCACCTTAGCCGAAGTGAGCTGTCTGTCATTCCCATCATCTGCTGGTCCTGATACTCCTGCTCCTCCTCGTCAGTCATTCCATCAGCAATCGATTACCGAAGTGATTGCCAAGAGACAACAGTATACAGCTGAATGTGCTCCTGTCCAAGTTGCTGGTGCTGCAGTTCCTGCCTTTAAAAAGTGGTGGACTCTGCACCTTTCAGAAAACTGATGGCTTGTGCCGAGCCGAGGTGGAGAGTCCCAAGCCGTCATTTCTTTGCCAAAAAGGCAGTACCAGTCCTGCACACACATGTAGAACAGAAAGTGGGCCAGTCCTTGAGCCTGTCGGTGTCTGCCAAAGTGCACGTCAGCACCGACGTGTGGAGCTGTACCTACGGTCAGAGACAATACATGTCCTTTACGGCTGACTGGGTGATGCCACACCAGCAACTTGGCCAGGTGATGCTGCTTTTGCCTCCACGTTGTCACGCCGTTGGTCCTGCGACAATGTCTGCCTCTTCCTCCTCATCCTCTACCGTGTCCTCAGCCTTTACTACAGGTACAAGTCACAGTGCCCCTCCAGCATACCACATGTGCAGGGCACAGTAGTGTCACACTATTCTGCACGTCGTTTACCTGGGCAAACAGAGTCACACAGGGGAGGAACTGCTCCGTGTCCTTCATCAAGAAATCGAATCCTGGCTTTTTCTGTGACAAATCAAAATCGGAACCATGGTGACCGACAACAAGAAGATCATGGTGTTAGCGCTGCGTCAAGGAGGCCTGAGCCATGCACCCCCGGCATGGCACACTTGTTCAATCTGGTTGTTAAGAGGTTCCTGAAGTCTTCCACCCGTCTGCAAGACATCCTAAAAATGACCAGGAAACTTTGCATGCACTTCAGCCACATGTACACCACAAAGGACACCCTCCTTGAGCTGCTTCGGCAGAACGGCATCCCCCAACATAGGCTGATATGCGAGGTTTCCACCAGTTGGAATTCCACCCTCCATATGTTGGCCCGACTATACGAACAGAGAAAGGCCATAAACAATTTCTTGATGATCCCAGCGGACAGGATTACTCCTCTGTGTAACTTTTGATATCAGCCAGTGGCAGCTCATGCATGACACCTGCCGTTTGCTCAGGCCCTTTGAGGAGGCCACGTTATTTGTCTGTCGCCAGGACTACGGGGTGAACAACGTAATTCCACTGCTTCATGTCCTGAACCAGCAGGTGGTGGCATACTTGGACAGTACCCTGCCACTCCACATTGAAGATCCGCTGGACTACTGGGCAGCCAAACTAGATTTGTGGCCGCATCAGAGCGGGTGTTTAGTGCGGCGGGGGCCATTGTTACCCCAAGAAGAACTCGCCTGTCCACCCAAAATGTGGAGAGACTTACCCTTGTCAAGATGAATCAGGCATGGATCAGCCAGGATTTCCACCCACCTATGCCTGATGCATCAGACTAGATCATACATGGTGCCACACCAACACACGACAAAAGAGACCGGTTTCTTCTGGCTACCTGCCTCAGCTACTATTCTGATGCTTCCACCCACCTGATGCCACACATCTGATGCCGAGTGCTCCTTCTTTCACCAACCATCTTCAGCTGGTACTCATATTGCGACCCACCTCCCCACTCTGTTACGAGGTCACTCTGTGGTCTCTTGGTGCTGCTGCCACCTCCACACTATGTCACCTTGCCACTTTGTGGTATCCTGATTCTGCTGTCACCTCTACAATATGTCACTTTGCCACTCTGTGGTCTCCTGATGCTGCTGCTGCCACCTCCCCACTCTGTTACCAGGTCACTCTGTGCTCTCTTGATGCTGCTGCCACCTCCACACTATGCCACCTTGCCACTCTGTGGTCTCCTGATTCTGATGTCACCTCCACAATATGTCACTTTGCCACTTGGTGGTCTCCTGATGCTGCTTCCACCTCCCCACTCTGTTACCAGGTCACTCTGTGCTCTCTTGATGCTGCTGCCACCTCCACACTATGTCACCTTGCCACTTTGTGGTCTCCTGATTCTGCTGTCACCTCTACAAAATGTGACACTTTGCCACTCTGTGGTCTCCTGATGCTGCTGCCACCTCCCCACTCTGTTACAGGGTCACTCTGGGCTCTCCTGATTGCGCAACTCTGTGGCCTCCTGATGCTGCCACCCCCTCCACACTCTGTCATTCTGCCACTCTGTGGCTTCCTGATGCTGGCACTACCTCTACACTGTCATTGTGCCACTCTGTGGCCTCCTCCTGATGCTGCCTTCACCTCCAGGCTCTGTCATTGGGCCACTCTGTGGTCTCCTCATGCTGCTTCCACCTCACCATGGACTTTAATTGTTTTGTTTATTCTATCACCATGGTAATATGATGTCACTTCCGCCTTGGCAGTCTATTTAAATGCCGTGGATTTACTTTGTTTGTACCACATCCTATACGTTTGAGAAAGGCTCCAGATGTGAGTCAAAACGCGTCACAGATTGTATGTGACAATAAAGACATCTAGATACAGTGAGTGCCGGTCTTTCTTTGCGTCAACACAAACTTACTGATGACACCCTCTCTACTCTGTTGGGGGGCTCTACTTGTATAAGCGTTTAATAGAACAGGTTCTGTAGACATGTATGTGGAATCAACTGAAGACGGTGTAAAAGGAGTGCGCTTCTTTTAGCCTCATGACTGCCCCAATAAGTGAAGTGTGCAGTGATTCTAAGAGCGACACCTGTCATGTGCATGTCATACAGACTAACATTATTATTTAACTACCACAGCAGACTCCCTATGCGTGTTGCTGCAAGGCACAGTGTTCTACACCACTATAAAGGCTCTCTGCAGCCAGGAAATAGGTGTTTTTTAACATGATTCGCCGCAAATACATTTGGATCGAACTGCCGAATCAAATTTTTGAAAAATTTGCTCATCTCTATTGATGACCTTTCCCCTGCATTGGTCATCAGTATCTGATCAGTGGGGGTCTGATACCTGGAATCCCCACCAATCAGCTGTTTGAGAAGGTAGTAGTCCTTGCAGGAGTGTCGCAGCCTTCTCGCAGGCCAGTGACGTCATGGCTATGGGTCATTTAGCCTGGGTCCAGCTCAGCCCCATTCATTTCAATAGGGCTGAGCTGCACCCAGGCCAAGTGACCTATAGTCATGACATCACTGGCCTGCTCAAAGCAGGAAGAAAGGCAGAGGCACTACCGTGAGCACCACTGTCTTCTCAAACAGCTGATCGGCAGGGGTCCCAGATGTTGGATCCTTGCCGATCAGATGCTGATGACCTATCCAAAGGATATATTATTTGTAAGAAAAGATGGATCACTCTTTTAAATCTTTTAAATAGTCATTCCCTAATATTCTACATTTAAAGAGGTTGTCCAGGTTCAGAGCTGAACCCAGACATATCTCCCTTTTCACCCAGGCAGCCCTTTTGACAAAATAATTTGATCATTTCATGCTACAATGCTCTTCTTTGCCCTATGCTGAATAGCGCTGAGCAAAAGCTTTTTCTGGAGATCTGGTGACATACCAGGCTCTCCATAGGTAAAGCTAGGTGGAGGCTTCTGCCTAGCAGTGTTCCCGATGACATCACCGACACTGATGGATGGGCTTTAGCGTTGCCCTAGCCGTTTTACAGGCTAGGGCAGCGCTAAAGCCCGCCCATTAGTGCCGATGACATCAGTGGGCTCACTGCTAGGCGTAAGCCTTTGTCTAGCTTTACCCATGGAGAGCCTGGTATATCACCGGGTCTTGATAAAATGCCCTGACAGATTCAGTGCAGGGGAAAGGAGAGCATCAGAGCATGAAATGATCCAATGCCTATGTCAGAGGGGCTGCCTGGGTGAAAACTGGCATATGTCTGGGTTCAGAGCTGAACACAGCGTCCTTTATACCATTTATGCCTTACGGTAGTTTATGGAGATGGTGACAGGTGACAGGGTCCTTTTAAATAATATATAAGCTACATAAATTATAAATTGTATCCAATCTCATCTCTGAGGTGCTCTCTGCTGCACCCTGGTGGTGGGAACTTGAATACATCATGGGTGTGAGATGACATGTTGATGGATTACGTCTCCTTTAACTAGATATTAAGTAGAATAAGAAATGAAATGCACATCATTGTCAGAAATGCCAGCACCCCCTTGTATCTCTTCTGCATGTTGTGAGTTAAATCACCACCAGAATTTCTTTAAATGCATTATCTTATTTATTTTTTACATCATGCTTTGCACGTATGAGTAATTATCTTGCGTACAAACTGTTTATGATTTTGTTCTATTTCTGTAATCTTGGTTTCTATGTATTTCCAGAAAAATGGTAATTTAAAATCTGCATAACTATGCATATTAATGAAGGGTGAACACACAGACAGGCATGAATCAGAAAGACAATGAGCTTATATAGAGAAGTGCACAGTGTCGTACCCAGAAGGGCTCATCAGTGACAAGGGTGATGGTGTCATTAGCATTGTACGGTCTATTTATTAATATTTTGTTTGCTGGTAGTTGATATAAACTTCTGTATTTTCACAGTTTGCCGCATAATGCAAATCTTATGGCGTTCATTATAGATCTCTAGGGCAAACATTTGTCTTCTGTTTGCAAGTTTGATAGTTGGGTGAAATTCCCTAAACGACTGGAAGCATTAAACACGGCTTAATGGATTATTAGGAGATAATGTGACTTAAAGGGGCCCTCCGTCTGAAAGAAATGGGACTCATTGTGCTCTCTGGTGACAACCTGATTCATAGCAGTGACCTGTCAACCTCACTAAGTAATGTGTGGAATGGAGCAACTGAGATTACATGGACATGTGCCTACATCAAGGGGAAGTTTAAAGTAAAGTATGCGTCCTTATCATATAGTTTTATAGGGCGCAGAGAATAATGGATATTCATGAATTATTTCTTACACTAGCAGTATGCAGCATGTGCCGTCGACACAGTGGATCCATAATCATAAGCATAGCCATTAGAAAGCTGGCATTTTATAGAGACAACAGGGTGTTATAGTAACTGATGTGGAAATACAGATTTCTGTGAACAGAAAATGAGCTTTGGATGAAGCAATACAGACAAGCAAAAATCTGCTGAATTCCTAACAAAAGTCATCTTTATTAAGCTTATTACTGGTGCCCTATTCCTCAGCACCGCACAACTGAGGGAGTAACAAGCAACAAAGTAATCAAAAGTAATCAAAAGAAATCAAAAGAAATGAACAAATGATGAGTGAAAACGAAAGAAGTTCTTACTATAGATAAGCGACGATTACAAAACTTTGATTCGGCGGCTTCGCCAAATTTCACAAAGAAATTGGCTTAGTGACGAATTACTTCATCAGGAAGCGAATTTCTTTGTAAGCAGCGGGCACAGTTCATCGTGGCATCTGAGATGAAAATTGAGGGCTTTTAGGGGTTAAACAATGAAAAATAATAATAATACTCACCTCATCCATTTGTAGAGTGAAAAGGCAGCTGTTTAATATTGTTTAATGGGGTTTTCTTAGGCTTTTATACTGATGACTAGAGTTGAGCGAACACCTGGATGTTCGGGTTCGAGAAGTTCGGCCGAACATCCCGGAAATGTTCGGGTTCGGGATCCGAACCCGATCCGAACTTCGTCCCGAACCCGAACCCCATTGAAGTCAATGGGGACCCGAACTTTTCGGCACTAAAACGGCTGTAAAACAGCCCAGGAAAGGGCTAGAGGGCTGCAAAAGGCAGCAACATGTAGGTAAATCCCCTGCAAACAAATGTGGATAGGGAAATTAATTAAAATAAAAATTAAATAAATAAAAATTAACCAAAATCAATTGGAGAGAGGTTCCATAGCAGAGAATCTGGCTTCCCGTCACCCACCACTGGAACAGTCCATTCTCAGATATTTAGGCCCCGGCACCCAGGCAGAGGAGAGAGGTCCCGTAACAGAGAATCTGTCTTCATGTCAGCAGAGAATTAGTCTGCATGTCATAGCAGAGAATGAGGCTTCACGTCAGCCACCACTGCAACAGTCCATTGGCATATATTTAGGCCTAGCACACAGGCAGAGGAGAGAGGTCCCGTAACAGAGAATCTGTCTTCATGTCAGCAGAGAATTAGTCTGCATGTCATAGCAGAGAATGAGGCTTCACGTCACCCACCACTGCAACAGTCCATTGGCATATATTTAGGCCTAGCACACAGGCAGAGCAGAGAGGTCCCGTAACAGACAATCTGGCTTCATGACAGCAGAGAATCAGTCTGCATGTCATAGCAGAGAATGAGGCTTCACGTCACCCACCACTGCAACAGTCCATTGGCATATATTTAGGCCTAGCACACAGGCAGAGCAGAGAGGTCCCGTAACAGACAATCTGGCTTCATGTCAGCAGAGAATCAGTCTGCATGTCATAGCAGAGAATGAGGCTTCACGTCACCCACCACTGCAACAGTCCATTGGCATATATTTAGGCCTAGCACACAGGCAGAGCAGAGAGGTCCCGTAACAGACAATCTGGCTTCATGACAGCAGAGAATCAGTCTGCATGTCATAGCAGAGAATGAGGCTTCACGTCACCCACCACTGCAACAGTCCATTGGCATATATTTAGGCCTAGCACACAGGCAGAGCAGAGAGGTCCCGTAACAGACAATCTGGCTTCATGTCAGCAGAGAATCAGTCTGCATGTCATAGCAGAGAATGAGGCTTCACGTCACCCACCACTGCAACAGTCCATTGGCATATATTTAGGCCTAGCACACAGGCAGAGCAGAGAGGTCCCGTAACAGACGATCTGGCTTCATGTCAGCAGAGAATCAGTCTGCATGTCATAGCAGAGAATCAGGCTTCACGTCAGCCACCACTGCAACAGTCCATTGTCATAAATTTAGGCCCAGCACCCAGGCAGAGGAGAGAGGTCCCGTAACAGACAATCTGGCTTCATGTCAGCAGAGAATTAGTCTGCATGTCATAGCAGAGAATCAGGCTTCATGTCAGCCACCACTGCAACAGTCCATTGGCATATATTTAGGCCTAGCACACAGGCAGAGGAGAGGTTCATTCAACTTTGGGTAGCATCGCAATATAATGGTAAAATGAAAATAAAAATAGGATTGAATGAGGAAGTGCCCTGGAGTCCAATAATATATGGTTATGGGGAGGTAGTTAATGTCTAATCTGGACAAGGGACGGACAGGTCCTGTGGGATCCATGCCTGGTTCATTTTTATGAACGTCAGCTTGTCCACATTGGCTGTAGACAGGCGGCTGCGTTTGTCTGTAATGACGCCCCCTGCCGTGCTGAATACACGTTCAGACAAAACGCTGGCTGCCGGGCAGGCCAGCACCTCCAAGGCATAAAAGGCTAGCTCTGGCCACGTGGACAATTTAGAGACCCAGAAGTTGAATGGGGCCGAACCATCAGTCAGTACGTGGAGGGGTGTGCACACGTACTGTTCCACCATGTTAGTGAAATGTTGCCTCCTGCTAACACGTTGCGTATCAGGTGGTGGTGCAGTTAGCTGTGGCGTGTTGACAAAAGTTTTCCACATCTCTGCCATGCTAACCCTGCCCTCAGAGGAGCTGGCCGTGACACAGCTGCCTTGGCGACCTCTTGCTCCTCCTCTGCCTTGGCCTTGGGCTTCCACTTGTTCCCCTGTGACATTTGGGAATGCTCTCAGTAGCGCGTCTACCAACGTGCGCTTGTACTCGCGCATCTTCCTATCACGCTCCAGTGCAGGAAGTAAGGTGGGCACATTGTCTTTGTAGCGTGGATCCAGCAGGGTGGCAACCCAGTAGTCCGCACAGGTTAAAATGTGGGCAACTCTGCTGTCGTTGCGCAGGCACTGCAGCATGTAGTCGCTCATGTGTGCCAGGCTGCCCAGGGGTAAGGACAAGCTGTCCTCTGTGGGAGGCGTATCGTCATCGTCCTGCCTTTCCCCCCAGCCACGCACCAGTGATGGACCCGAGCTGCGTTGGGTGCCACCCCGCTGTGACCATGCTTCATCCTCATCCTCCTCCACCTCCTCCTCATCCTCGTCCTCCTCGTCCTCCAGTAGTGGGCCCTGGCTGGCCACATTTGTACCTGGCCTCTGCTGTTGCAAAAAACCTCCCTCTGAGTCACTTCGAAGAGACTGGCCTGAAAGTGCTAAAAATGACCCCTCTTCCTCATCCTCCTCCTCCTCCTCCTGGGCCACCTCCTGTTCCATCATCGCCCTAAGTGTTTTCTCAAGGAGACATAGAAGTGGTATTGTAACGCTGATAACGGTGTCATCGCCACTGGCCATGTTGGTGGAGTACTCGAAACAGCGCAACAGGGCACACAGGTCTCGCATGGAGGCCCAGTCATTGGTGGTGAAGTGGTGCTGTTCTGTAGTGCGACTGACCCGTGCGTGCTGCAGCTGAAACTCCACTATGGCCTGCTGCTGCTCGCACAGTCTGTCCAGCATGTGCAAGGTGGAGTTCCACCTGGTGGGCACGTCGCATATGAGGCGGTGAGCGGGAAGGCCGAAGTTACGCTGTAGCGCAGACAGGCGAGCAGCGGCAGGATGTGAACGCCGGAAGCGCGAACAGACGGCCCGCACTTTATGCAGCAGCTCTGACATGTCGGGGTAGTTGTGAATGAACTTCTGCACCACCAAATTCAGCACATGCGCCAAGCAAGGGATGTGCGTCAAATTGGCTAGTCCCAGAGCTGCAACGAGATTTCGCCCATTATCACACACCACCAGGCCGGGCTTGAGGCTCACCGGCAGCAACCACTCGTCGGTCTGTTGTTCAATACCCCGCCACAACTCCTGTGCGGTGTGGGGCCTGTCCCCCAAACATATGAGTTTCAGAATGGCCTGCTGACGTTTACCCCGGGCTGTGCTGAAGTTGGTGGTGAAGGTGTGTGGCTGACTGGATGAGCAGGTGGAAGAAGAGGAGGAGGAAGCCGAGAAGGAGGAGGTGGCAACAGGAGGCAAAGAATGTTGCCCTGCGATCCTTGGCGGCGGCAGGACGTGCGCCAAACAGCTCTCCGCCTGGGGCCCAGCTGCCACTACATTTACCCAGTGTGCAGTTAGGGAGATATAGCGTCCCTGGCCGTGCTTACTGGTCCACGTATCTGTGGTTAGGTGGACCTTGCTACAGATGGCGTTGCGCAGTGCACACTTGATTTTATCGGATACTTGGTTGTGCAGGGAAGGCACGGCTCTCTTGGAGAAGTAGTGCCGGCTGGGAACAACATACTGTGGGACAGCAAGCGACATGAGCTGTTTGAAGCTGTCTGTGTCCACCAGCCTAAATGACAGCATTTCATAGGCCAGTAGTTTAGAAATGCTGGCATTCAGGGCCAGGGATCGAGGGTGGCTAGGTGGGAATTTACGCTTTCTATCAAATGTTTGTGAGATGGAGAGCTGAACGCTGGCGTGTGACATGGTTGAGACGCTTGGTGACGGAGGTGGTGGTGGTGGTGTTGGTGGTACATCCCCTGTTTGCTGGGCGGCAGGTGCCAACGTTCCTCCAGAGGCGGAGGAAGAGGCCGAGGCGGCAGCAGCAGAATAGGCCGAGGCGGCAGCAGCAGAAGAGGTAGCAGGGGGAGCCTGAGTGACTTCCTTGGTTTTAAGGTGTTTACTCCACTGCAGTTCATGCTTTGCATGCAGGTGCCTGGTCATGCAGGTTGTGCTCAGGTTCAGAACGTTAATGCCTCGCTTCAGGCTCTGATGGCACAGCGTGCAAACCACTCGGGTCTTGTCGTCAGCACATTGTTTGAAGAAGTGCCATGCCAGGGAACTCCTTGAAGCTGCCTTTGGGGTGCTCGGTCCCAGATGGCGGCGGTCAGTAGCAGGCGGAGTCTCTTGGCGGCGGGTGTTCTGCTTTTGCCCACTGCTCCCTCTTTTGCTACGCTGTTGGCTCGGTCTCACCACTGCCTCTTCCTCCGAACTGTGAAAGTCAGTGGCACGACCTTCATTCCATGTGGGGTCTAGGACCTCATCGTCCCCTGCATCGTCTTCCACCCAGTCTTGATCCCTGACCTCCTGTTCAGTCTGCACACTGCAGAAAGACGCAGCAGTTGGCACCTGTGTTTCGTCATCATCAGAGACATGCTGAGGTGGTATTCCCATGTCCTCATCATCAGGAAACATAAGTGGTTGTGCGTCAGTGCATTCTATGTCTTTCACCGCTGGGGAAGGGCTAGGTGGATGCCCTTGGGAAACCCTGCCAGCGGAGTCTTCAAACAGCATAAGAGACTGCTGCATAACTTGAGGCTGAGACAGTTTCCCTGGTATGCATGGGGGTGATGTGACAGACTGATGGGGTTGGTTTTCAGGCGCCATCTGTGCGCTTTCTGCAGAAGACTGGGTGGGAGATAATGTGAACGTGCTGGATCCACTGTCGGCCACCCAATTGACTAATGCCTGTACCTGCTCAGGCCTTACCATCCTTAGAACGGCATTGGGCCCCACCATATATCGCTGTAAATTCTGGCGGCTACTGGGACCTGAGGTAGTTGGTACACTAGGACGTGTGGATGTGGCAGAACGGCCACGTCCTCTCCCAGCACCAGAGGGTCCACTAACACCACCACGACCATGTCCACGTCCGCGTCCCTTACTAGATGTTTTTCTCATTGTTATGGTTCACCACAACAACAAATATATTATTTGGCCCAATGTATTGTATTCAAATTCAGCGGGATATAAATTTGAGGCCTAGTATTTAGGCGCTGGGTGACCGGTATGGATTTAGTGACAGAATTAGACTTGGAAATGCACAGAAGCGTGTGTGTGAAGTTATTCTGAATGACCCTATGTGCACCTTCAATATTATATACCCTTTTAGGGATAGATTTCAAATAGCTCTGATATAGCAGAAACCACTAAATTATGAAATTGCTAAATTGGGAATTGTACTTCAACCCAGAACAAAAAATGTGCTTTGACGGACACTAAATATCTTGCCCAGCAACAACAGTACAGCGGTGGGTAACGAGAGATTTAGAGGGATTTAAATTTGAGGCCTAGTATTTAGGCGCTGGGTGACAGGTATGGGTTTAGTGACAGAATTAGACTTGGAAATACACAGTAGCGGGTGTGTGTGAAGTTATTCTGAATGACCCAATGTGCACCTTCAATATTATATACCCTTTTTGGGATAGATTTCAAATAGCTCTGATATAGCAGGAACCACTAAATTATGAAATTGCTAAATTGGGAATTGTACTTCAACCCAGAACAAAAAATGTGCTTTGACGGACACTAAATATCTTGCCCAGCAACAACAGTACAGCGGTGGGTAACGAGAGATTTAGAGGGATTTAAATTTGAGGCCTAGTATTTAGGCGCTGGGTCACCGGTATGGATTTAGTGACAGAATTAGACTTGGAAATGCACAGAAGCGTGTGTGTGAAGTTATTCTGAATGACCCTATGTGCACCTTCAATATTATATACCCTTTTAGGGATAGATTTCAAATAGCTCTGATATAGCAGAAACCACTAAATTATGAAATTGCTAAATTGGGAATTGTACTTCAACCCAGAACAAAAAATGTGCTTTGACGGACACTAAATATCTTGCCCAGCAACAACAGTACAGCGGTGGGTAACGAGAGATTTAGAGGGATTTAAATTTGAGGCCTAGTATTTAGGCGCTGGGTGACAGGTATGGGTTTAGTGACAGAATTAGACTTGGAAATACACAGTAGCGGGTGTGTGTGAAGTTATTCTGAATGACCCAATGTGCACCTTCAATATTATATACCCTTTTTGGGATAGATTTCAAATAGCTCTGATATAGCAGGAACCACTAAATTATGAAATTGCTAAATTGGGAATTGTACTTCAACCCAGAACAAAAAATGTGCTTTGACGGACACTAAATATCTTGCCCAGCAACAACAGTACAGCGGTGGGTAACGAGAGATTTAGAGGGATTTAAATTTGAGGCCTAGTATTTAGGCGCTGGGTCACCGGTATGGATTTAGTGACAGAATTAGACTTGGAAATGCACAGAAGCGTGTGTGTGAAGTTATTCTGAATGACCCTATGTGCACCTTCAATATTATATACCCTTTTAGGGATAGATTTCAAATAGCTCTGATATAGCAGAAACCACTAAATTATGAAATTGCTAAATTGGGAATTGTACTTCAACCCAGAACAAAAAATGTGCTTTGACGGACACTAAATATCTTGCCCAGCAACAACAGTACAGCGGTGGGTAACGAGAGATTTAGAGGGATTTAAATTTGAGGCCTAGTATTTAGGCGCTGGGTCACCGGTATGGATTTAGTGACAGAATTAGACTTGGAAATGCACAGAAGCGTGTGTGTGAAGTTATTCTGAATGACCCTATGTGCACCTTCAATATTATATACCCTTTTAGGGATAGATTTCAAATAGCTCTGATATAGCAGAAACCACTAAATTATGAAATTGCTAAATTGGGAATTGTACTTCAACCCAGAACAAAAAATGTGCTTTGACGGACACTAAATATCTTGCCCAGCAACAACAGTACAGCGGTGGGTAACGAGAGATTTAGAGGGATTTAAATTTGAGGCCTAGTATTTAGGCGCTGGGTGACAGGTATGGGTTTAGTGACAGAATTAGACTTGGAAATACACAGTAGCGGGTGTGTGTGAAGTTATTCTGAATGACCCAATGTGCACCTTCAATATTATATACCCTTTTTGGGATAGATTTCAAATAGCTCTGATATAGCAGGAACCACTAAATTATGAAATTGCTAAATTGGGAATTGTATTTCAACCCAGAACAAGAAATGTGCTTGAACGGACACTAAATAACTCGCCCAGCTACAGCACTAGGGACAGATTTAGCTGGATATAAATTTGAGGCCTAGTATTTAGGCGCTGGGTGACCGGTATGGATTTAGTGACAGAATTAGACTGGGATATGGCCAAAAAATGAACAGACTATTGCTGGTTAAATGCACTTGGTGTGACAGCTTCACCCTGATGTAGGCTTTAGCCAAAAAACAACCACACCATTGAGGGTTAAATGCACTTGGTGACAGGCGCAGCTTGCCCCTGATTTTGTATATGGCCAAAAAATGAACAGACTATTGCTGGTTAAATGCACTTGGTGTGACAGCTTCACCCTGATGTAGGCTTTAGCCAAAAAACAACCACACCATTGAGGGTTAAATGCACTTGGTGACAGGCGCAGCTTGCCCCTGATTTTGTATATGGCCAAAAAATGAACAGACTATTGCTGGTTAAATGCACTTGGTGTGACAGCTTCACCCTGATGTAGGCTTTAGCCAAAAAACAACCACACCATTGAGGGTTAAATGCACTTGGTGACAGGCGCAGCTTGCCCCTGATTTTGTATATGGCCAAAAAATGAACAGACTATTGCTGGTTAAATGCACTTGGTGTGACAGCTTCACCCTGATGTAGGCTTTAGCCAAAAAACAACCACACCATTGAGGGTTAAATGCACTTGGTCGCAGCTTGTGCTGGCGCACCACAAGACACAAAATGGCCGCCGATCACCCCAGAAAAATGAGACTGACAAACGGTCTGTGCAGCCTAAAAACAGTGAGCAATTGAGGATCAGCAGCTCAATGATCCACAGCTGCAGATCGATCAGTTAATCAAGTCCTTTGGAGGAGTTAATCTGCCTAATCTCGCCCTACTGTCGCAGCCGCAACCTCTCCCTACGCTAATCAGAGCAGAGTGACGGGCGGCGCTATGTGACTCCAGCTTAAATAGAGGCTGGGTCACATGGTGCTCTGGCCAATCACAGCCATGCCAATAGTAGGCATGGCTGTGATGGCCTCTTGGGGCAAGTAGTATGACGCTTGTTGATTGGCTGCTTTGCAGCCTTTCAAAAAGCGCCAAGAAAGCGTCACAAAAGCGCGAAGAAAGCGACGAACACCGAACCCGAACCCGGACTTTTACGAAAATGTCCGGGTTCGGGTCCGTGTCACGGACACCCCAAAATTCGGTACGAACCCGAACTATACAGTTCGAGTTCGCTCATCCCTACTGATGACGTATCCTATGGATAGGTCAGCAGTATCTGAATTGTTGTGGTCCAACACCTGAAACCACCACGATCAGATGTTTGAGAAGACACTAGCGACGTGGCCTACTCACAGCTAAGCCTTGATCATGTGATGTCACGTTCTGCAGTCATATGGCCTAGGCACAGCTCAGCACCATTGAAGTGAATGGGGCTGAGCTGTGATACCAAGCACAGCTTCTATACCAGTGGTTCTCAACCTTTCTAAAGCCGTGATCCCTTAATACAGTTCCTCATGTTGTGGTGACCCCCAACCATTACATTTTTTTCCTTGCTACGTCATAACTAATTTTGCTACTGTTATGAATTGTAATGTAAACATCTGATATGCAGGATGTATGCCAGTCTATTACAAGGTGTTAGGTAGTTCTGTAATTGGCGCTGTGTTGTGGGGGATCTGTGGATGGCGCTGTGTTGTGGGGGATCTGTGGAGGGCGCTATGTTGTGGGGGATCTGTGGAGGACGCTGTTATATGGGGGATCTGTGGAGGACGCTGTTATATGGGGGATCTGTGGAGGACGCTGTTATATGGGGGATCTGTGGAGGACGCTGTTATATGGGGGATCTGTGGAGGACGCTGTTATGGGGGATCTGTGGAGGATGCTGTTATGGGGGATCTGTGGAGGACACTGTTATGGGGGATCTGTGGAGGACGCTGTTATGGGGGATCTGTGGAGGACGCTGTTATGGGGGATCTGTGGAGGAAGCTGTTATGGGGGATCTGTGGAGGACACTGTTATGGGGGATCTGTGGAGGACGCTGTTATGGGGGATCTGTGGAGGACGCTGTTATGAGGGATCTGTGGAGGACACTTATGGGGGACCTGTGGAGGACACTGTTATAGGGGATGTGTGCTATGACACATAGGGCCATCAGAGGGCCAGCATAAGACATTTAGCATCTTATGCTGGTCCCCCTCATGGCCCTATGTGTCCCCTCATGTGTCCTAAACTGCGCACATAACTGTCTTTGCGTGTAAAGTATGTTACTCCTGTGTGAAACAATCTCTCGATTTCCCTACCTCCTGACTTCCTGTCGCACTGCTAATGATGTGAGGAGGCGTTCCTGAGTTCTGACGATCTGTGCATGCGCAAACCGACAGTTTATGGAAAATCTCTGCGTAGTTCAGCTTTACACCGGGACACTGCGCATGCGCAGGAGAGCCTTAGTAGGGAAATATTACGGCCAAGTGAGCAAGCGCGGCTAACTCCGGCCGGCGCATGCGCAGTGGCCCGGTGTGAAGCTGAACTCCGCTGAGATTTTCCATAAATTGTCGGTTTGCGCATGCGCAGATCGTCAAAACTCAGGAACACCTCCTCACGTCATTAGCAGTGCGACGGGAAGTCAGGAGGTAGGGAAATCTCACGAAGTAGGGTAATGTAACGCTACAATCGTGCAGCCCTAATAGGAAGCCTCAGGCGACCCCCGGAAAGGGCCGATCGACCCCCAAAGGGATCGCGACCCCTAGGTTGAGAACCGCTGTTCTATACAATGTACGGCACTGTGCTTGGTGAGCAGAGAGAAGGTTGTGGTGCTACTGTGACCGCCAACACATTTTCAAACAGCTGATCGTGGGGGCCCAGGGGATTGACACCCACGATCAGATACTGATGACCTATCCAGAGGATAAGTTATTAATATAAAAGTATCAGAAAACACCCAGAAAACCCCTTTAAATGGTCATTTTTATTATACAGTACTCCAGAAAGTCTTCGAGACAACTACCCAGAATTGGATTTAAAAGGTGTCTTTTGGAGGAAAGGCAGAAAACGAAAAATGGATCTCTCGTGGCAATGCATCAGAGTGTATGTTCAATGAGGAAGGATCCACTACGGGTCCAAAACACACTTAATTGACACAAATAAAAGTTCTTGTAATCACAACCTAAGGCCTCATGCACATGGCTGTTGTTTTTTGGTCTGCATCCGAGCCGCAGTTTTGGCGGCTCGGATGCGGACCCATTCACTTCAATGGCGCTGCAAAAGATGCGGACAGCACTCCGTGTGCTGTCCGCATCCATAGCTCCATTCCGTAGCCCCGTGAAAAAAATATAACATGTCCTATTCTTGTCCGTTTTGCGGACAAGAATAGGCATTTCTACAATGGGCCGCCCGTTCCGTTCCGCAAATTGCGGAAGGCACCTGGGCGGCTTCCATGTTTTGCGGATCGCATGAGGCCTTACTTAAAGACTTTTCATGGGACTCAGCTTCATCTATGCCATTTGACAGATGAACATGATGTCACAGGCCTAGGATGAGGCTGCAACACTCAATAGAGCACTGTGGCCTCTTCAAACAGCTGATCGACGGAGGTGCCAGGATTTGGATGTCCAGTAAACAAATATTGAGTGATGAGCCATCCTAAGGATAGGTCATCAGTATTCTATACACTCTGACAACCCCTTTAAGCTATGTCATCAAGTCATCCAGCTAATATCTGAATCACCATGGATATAAAGTGGAGAGTGATGTGACAAGCTATCACAATGTAGAACATAGCAGAATGTAGTGGAGATATTGCTCAAGTTGTATACAGGCCAAGGCGTATGGTTATTTGACATAAAACTCCTGTACAAACAGCAATTAGTTTTCCAAATCTGCTTAAAACTGTGAATGTTAAAGTGTAGGTATTTTTCCAAAATAAGCAGCCATGTGAGTGTATAAATAACCACTATATGTCCTGAATCTGGCATTTTTAAGTCAGTTTCCCCCCCCCTGCAATCTGCCTGTAATCCTATTTTTTTTTTAAGCTGGTGTGCAAAGAATAGCTGGAATCATGGACAAACTGCCAGCAGCAGGAGCGCATCCCTCACTCACAGCGCCTGCGCCGAATGCTAAAAGGGACGGCGCAGGCGCAGGATTTACAGGACACTGATGAGAACTCGGACGTCAATCAACTGTACATGGGCGTGCCAAAGGGTGAGAATAAGGAGCCTCTAGGTGCTGAAGAAACGCCCCACTAGCACCTAGAGCAGGCATCCTCAAACTGCGGCCCTCCACCTGTTGTAAAACTACAACTCCCACAATGCCCTGCTGTAGGCTGATACCTCTAGGCTGTTCAGGCATGCTGGGAGTTGTAGTTTTGCAACAACTGGAGGGCCACAGTTTGAGGATGCCTGACCTAGAGGCTCATTAGCATATTATAAAAGTCTTTATTTTGAGGGAACGGCGGCAGGCAGGGAGCACATGGCTAATGTCAGTCAGCTACATAACGATTTTTCTCATGACAGAAACCCTTTAAGTAAAAAATTGCACAAAAAGTTTAAATAAATTTGTCAATGTATTTCAATGGCTTTTGTTGTAAGATGGTATGAGATAACACTGTGACACGTGTTATCAGAGTTATCAGCGTCAATTTTAGCTCGGCTATATCTGTAAGTGAAGAAAACAAGTGGTTTGGTAGATAGAGATTAAAGCAGAGATGTAGAATGGTGGAACACCATGAAGAGCTTTGGCGACTAGGAGAGAGGTCAATTTATTTCTAGAAGAAACAGATCAGTGATAGTAAGGAAATGGAAGATAAAACATAGGAGGAATATAGGAAAATCTGAGAAATTTCTCAAAGGATGCAATTTTTTGCGCAAGCGCTATTTTTGTACAAGTTGTAGTGTCTTTTTTTAATTTCATGCTGCTATCGCCACTTAAAAAAAAAAAGTAGGTGCTGCTTTGTTCAACTCCCACGGTCCAGCAGAATTACTGTAATTTACTGGTACAAATTATAGATCAAATTTATGCCTGCTCATAATTGTCATAAATTTGGTTTTCTGGTACACAAACTGACAGAAAATTAGCTAAATTTGGCACATCTTACACCAACATACTTCTGATTAAGACTGGTGGCCACAAGCCCCCATGTTTTTACCCCCTTCAGCCCCAGGCAAATTTCCATTTTTCCATTTTTGTTTTTAACGTCCTGCATCATTTTGTAATGTTTCCACGTAGCTGTATGAGGGCTTGTTTTTTTGTGGACCAAGTTGTACTTTCTAATGGATCTATTGCATACAATGTAGTAGAGAGCTGGAACAAAATTTAAAAGACACACCTGCCCATAAGATGTACCTAGGAGGAAAATAAGAAGAAAAAAAAAGTTTCATTACAACATTAATTAGATCCCCAATGTTAATCAGATCTAGCTTAGAGCCACAATCAGACCATAAAGGTTAATCAGACCTTAGATCAGATCCCCAATGTTAATAAGACCCCCAATCAGACCTCAGATCAGCCCTGCAATGTTAATAATACCCCAATCAGACCTCAGATCAGACCCCCAATGTTTATAAGACCCTCAATCAGACCTCAGCTCAGACCCCTAATTGTCACGGTCCCTTTGATGACAGAGGTTAGAAGACCTGAGAGACTGGCTGCACGCAAGGTTATCTGACAGTCTCTCTGTTTTCACTTGTTGCAGTGTTGTTGATGGTATGACCACACCTTTTGTCTCAGGTGCAGCTTGTGGTCATTACTGCTCCTCTATTTAGTCTGGATTCACACTTAATACCATAACGTGGTTGATATTCTCTGCCTAGAGTTGGAAGAGCTGGTGTGTGGTCCTCATCTGAGTTCCTGCTCATCCATTTTCTATTGAAGATAAGTGTACTTCTCTTTGTATTTTGTTGTTCCTATTTGCTCATTGTTTACTAGGCCTCAGGGAGATGCTGGTTCGTTCATCTGGGAAGGAACCAGTAGTTTCAGACCCTGTCACTACTCCTAAGGTCACTAGGGCCTAGGTTTACGGTGTATGAATATTCCCACTGTAAGGGATCGCCTCTTATTCGCGGGTCATTCTCACAATGATCTTCATCGACCACAGGGTTAGGGGCCAAACATTGCTTTTATTTGGCACCTCAGCAAAACCTAAACAAACAATACAAAAAAAAAAAACGCCCGGCTGGGCTCTAACTAAACATGAGGACTCCCTACTTCACTGAAAGCCCCGTTCACACATGGGAAGAACATGCGGCTTTTCCCAGCCTAACAATCCAGCACTTCCAGGCTGCTACAAAGTCCAGTACCTTTTGGGGGATTGTGGCCCAGAAGTCCTCCTGACTTTGGCCTAACGACCGTTGATTCCAAGACCTCGCGGAGTCCCCCAAAGTTCAGGCTAACACCTAGCCCCGTGGCCCCTCAGCCAGCTCGGCCGAACCCACCTGTACAGAGCCTTCCCAGGCCTCTGCTGCACACAGACTCTTCCACCAAATACTCCAGAGTGAGACACACCCAAGATCCAGTAGCAGGATTAAATAGGATCCCTGGACATGAGCATGCCTCAAGTCCTGGACTGGAACCTGGGGAAACAACACCTCAATGTTCACATTGCCACATATCCCCCCTCTGTTCAAACCTGTGGGGGTGAACACATGTACCAACTGGATGCTTGTGACAGGGCATCCGCATTATACTGCCATCTTCCGACTCAATGTTCCCCCTGGAAGAGATGGCCAGCGTCACATGCTTCCCTTTATTTTGCCAGACCCAGGCCATCAGAGCTTGGTTTGTCATAAACACTGCCTTCCTACCTAGACTACAGTGTCTAAGGGCCTCCTCCGTCTCCTCTTCGCTGGAGAACTTAGCTTCCTGGCTTGCTTCTTTTCTAGATTTCTTCTTAGGCCCACAACCTTTAACTTTCGCAACCTTTACAGCCGCGTTTTCCATGGGGAGCTCCCGCCTCCTACTTTTGTTGGAGATCCGGCTGGTCAGTTTTAAACCACCCTTCAGCCGCTCTAATGTCACTTGGATATCAGGCAGTAGATCCTTCAGCTCCCTTATCTCCTGATTGCAGCTGTACTGACACGTCTGGTCATCTACCACTGCCTGGGTATAGGTCTCAGTCACTAGGCTGACGTCCCCCCACTTAACTCTCGTCACGTCAGGTATAACTGTTGTCTGGTCGCTACTAGCAACTACTTTAATTTCACAAGACTTTGAACTGGTAGCTTCTTTCTCTGAGTTGCCATCAGTCACAGCACATACGTCATATATACTGCTCGGGTCATTATCAATCCTGATCTCTAGGGGCACCGATGATCTAACCCCCACCTGGGACACTTCCTTAATAACCAAAAAACACTGTAGCGACTGCATATCCACCTCTGGTACGTGCGGTACACCCTCTAGCCCTATCATATTCTCCTGCACATTCAAACACTGAGCTGGAGCTGTGCTTTGCTCCACACTACTTATATGCATTTCTTCAAATCTTTTCATCAAGTCATATAGATCTTCATGAAAAATAGCAGATGTAGAAAATAAAGCTTCATCATCATTTACATTTTTACCACCAGGGGGCACTTCTCCCCTGACCACAACCTGCAACTAGTGATGTCCCGAACTATTCGCCGGCGAACAGTTCACGGCGAACATGGCTTGTTCGCGTTCGCCGCGGCGGGCGAACATATGTCATGTTCGGTCTGCCCCCTATACATCATCATTGAGCAAACTTTGACCCTGTACCTCACAGTCAGCAGACACATTCCAGCCAATCAGCAGCAGACCCTCCCTCCCAGACCCTCCCACCTCCTGGACAGCATCCATTTTAGATTCATTTGGAAGCTGCATTCTTAGTGAGAGGAGGGACAGTGTAGCTGCTGCTGCTGATCTAATAGGGAAAGCGTTAGCTAGGGCATTGTTCTGTATCCACAGACTCATCTGCTGTAAGGACAGCGTCCTGACAGCACCCCAAAAAGCCCTTTTTAGGGCTGGTACATCAGTCAGCTTTTTTTATATAGATATATATATATATATATATATATATATATAGATAGATAGATAGATACAAAGAATTCCGCAGCACATCCAATTTGTAAAAAGTAGAAAAAGGCTTTATTCACCAGGCATGCGACGTTTCAATCCTCTCAATGGGATTTTCCTCAAGCAGTGATATAGTGGGCAGTGCAATGTGCATATTTAAGCAAATTCACATCATTATACAATCATTAAATCAAGTGCATTCATTAGAGGCCTTATCTTTAAAAATACTCATACAGACAATGTTATCAATATATTGACACAATCACAATTATTCCAGGTCTCAATAAAGTGATATAATATCAATCATTCTCATGACAATTTCGATATAATTGTGTATCATACAAATTACTCTAATTGTGACAATTATAAATACAGGTGTGGGTCCTCTTCCAAACGTAAGTGTACATGTGTACCTTCAATATAAGTGATAAGCTGGGTCGCAGGAGTGCACGATGGGGTCAATCCACGTGGGTCCCGGCGTCTCTACTGTTGTATTGCGCATGTCTAAGGACCTTCCTGAATATTCCGATTACATGATCCTCTATCCAGGCTGATCCTCTGAATGCGCATGTTCAAGGACCTTAAAGCATGTGACCATGTCACGTGATCGCAACCCCGGTCATGTGGCTGGACGCGTCACATCGTCAGAAGGACAACCTGGGCTTCCAATTACTCCACAATCTCGCGGTCACTTCAGCTAGCATGGTCGCATGCTCAGTATTATTGTGTATGTAAATATTATGTCAATTATTGTGTTTTTACTAAAGTATAAACTACAATTTAGCGTGGTATTAAAAAGCAGGAAGTGCTCAACCCCATATGCAGTGGTGCATCTATACTGGGGGGGCAGATCCTGCACTTGTGGCCCGTTGCTAATGGCAATCCCCAGCAAAAATGCATACAATGGAGGATGCCTGCAGCGGACCACAAGTACCACAATGGACATCCTACACAGGATAGCAATTGTGTGGATGTGATAAGCAGTCAAAATGACATAACAAAAACAAAGACAGGTGCACTATGTGGTCTTACTAACCCTCATACTGGTGTAAAATTGAGAATTAGCCAACATATCCTGCTTGGAGGACATGTCTGAGCCTGAGCACCACGCCAAGGTTTCTCAAGTAGCTCGGGAACCTAACGCTAAACCTACCTGAGCCGTATGGGCAATACCAGGAGCCAGTGGGCGAATTACAGGTGCGCAAGGTCCGACTCAAAGCAATCTCCCAGTAACCTCCAGCATGTGACCATGCATACAATGGGAGGAGGCAGAGAGCTCTGAGCCCCACCCAAGACTGGCTGATATAGCCCGGGCCTTACATGTGCACCAGAATGCTGCCTGTGGATGGAAATAAAGGCACATTCAAACTAGGAGTTTCTACACCTCCAAAAATTCAAAATACAAACTACAATTTAGCGTGGTATTAAAAAGCAGGAAGTGCTCAACCCCATATGCAGTGGTGCATCTATACTGGGGGGGGGGCAGATCCTGCACTTGTGGCCCATTGCTAATGGCAATCCCCAGCAAAAATGCATACAATGGAGGATGCCTGCAGCGGACCACAAGTACCACAATAGACATCCTACACAGTATAGCAATTGTGTGGATGTGATAAGCAGTCAAAATGACATAACAAAAACAAAGACAGGTGCACTATGTGGTCTTACTAACCCTCATACTGGTGTAAAATTGAGAATTAGCCAACATATCCTGCTTGGAGGACATGTCTGAGCCCGAGCACCACGCCAAGGTTTCTCAAGTAGCTCGGGAACCTAACGCTAAACCTACCTGAGCCGTATGGGCAATACCAGGAGCCAGTGGGCGAATTACAGGTGCGCAAGGTCCGACTCAAAGCAATCTCCCAGTAACCTCCAGCATGTGACCATGCATACAATGGGAGGAGGCAGAGAGCTCTGAGCCCCACCCAAGACTGGCTGATATAGCCCGGGCCTCACATGTGCACCAGAATGCTGCCTGTGGATGGAAATAAAGGCACATTCAAACTAGGCGTTTCTACACCTCCAAAAATTCAAAATACAAACTACAATTTAGCGTGGTATTAAAAAGCAGGAAGTGCTCAACCCCAGGGTTAGCGTTAGGTTCCCAAGCTACTTGAGAAACCTTGGCGTGGTGCTCGGGCTCAGACATGTCCTCCAAGCAGGATATGTTGGCTAATTCTCAATTTTACACCAGTATGAGGGTTAGTAAGACCACATAGTGCACCTGTCTTTGTTTTTGTTATGTCATTTTTGCTAAAGTATCTCACAACCACTTGGAATCCATAATGGATATGCACGTGACTCTTGACACACTATATAACTCTATAATGGCCCCACATAGAGCCCAATTGCGATCTGCACACCACCAGTTCATAAGTATGGATAAAGGCAAATGGGTCAGCGATCAATCTGAGAGATAAAGATGACTATATAGACGGAAGTACCGTTACTAGAAAGAATAAAAGATATATATGCGGAAGTACCGCCACTATTCTTATAGGACATTGGACTCAGCATGGAAATTTTCAGTATGAGGATTTTAGCTTATGTGGCTCATACTGAAAATTTCCATGCTGAGTCCAATGTCCTATAAGAATAGTGGCGGTACTTCCGCATATATATCTTTTATTCTTTCTAGTAACGGTACTTCCGTCTATATAGTCATCTTTATCTCTCAGATTGATCGCTGACCCATTTGCCTTTATCCATACTTATGAACTGGTGGTGTGCAGATCGCAATTGGGCTCTATGTGGGGCCATTATAGAGTTATATAGTGTGTCAAGAGTCACGTGCATATCCATTATGGATTCCAAGTGGTTGTGAGATACTTTAGTAAAAACACAATAATTGACATAATATTTACATACACAATAATACTGAACATGCGACCATGCTAGCTGAAGTGACCGCGAGATTGTGGAGTAATTGGAAGCCCAGGTTGTCCTTCTGACGATGTGACGCGTCCAGCCACATGACCGGGGTTGCGATCACATGACATGATCACATGCTTTAAGGTCCTTGAACATGCGCATTCAGAGGATCGGCCTGGATAGAGGATCATGTGATCGGAATATTCAGGAAGGTCCTTCGACATGCGCAATACAACAGTAGAGACGCCGGGACCCACGTGGATTGACCCCATCGTGCACTCCTGCGACCCAGCTTATCACTTATACTGAAGGTACACCTGTACACTTACGTTTGGAAGAGGACCCACACCTGTATTTATAATTGTCACAATTAGAGTAATTTGTATGATACACAATTATATCGAAATTGTCATGAGAATGATTGATATTATATCACTTTATTGAGACCTGGAATAGATTGTGATTGTGTCAATATATTGATAACATTGTCTGTATGAGTATTTTTAAAGATAAGGCCTCTAATGAATGCACTTGATTTAATGATTGTATAATGATGTGAATTTGCTTAAATATGCACATTGCACTGCCCACTATATCACTGCTTGAGGAAAATCCCATTGAGAGGATTGAAACGTCGCATGCCTGGTGAATAAAGCCTTTTTCTACTTTTTACAAATTGGATGTGCTGCGGAATTCTTTGTATCTATACTTTGGAGGTGGATCGCCCCCACAGCCACTGGCACTCCGACCGTACTTGTTGACCATGGTGCTGCCCACGCCATTTTTATTTAAATATATATATATATATATATATATATATAGAATCCAGAAAAAGGATGGCACTCCAGTAAGATGAAAAGAAAAGGATACCTTTATTTAACCATCCAGTGCAACGTTTCGGCTCTGAATGAGCCTTTTTCAAGCTTGAAAAAGGCTCATTCAGAGCCGAAACGTTGCACCGGATGGTTGAATAAAGGTATCCTTTTCTTTTCATCTTACTGGAGTGCCGTCCTTTTTCTGGATTTTACTTGTGGGGTGAGAAGTCTATACCCTAGGATCGTGCACCTTATTTTCATCTAATTACAGCCAGTGCCGCCATTTTTCCTTTGTATATATATATATATATATGTTGCAGTTGCCTGCCCGTGTGTGAGAGGCTGCAGGCTCACAGGCAGTACTGTGTGCACACCATACAGGGTGTCACAGACAATACCTTGCAGATAAAAAAAATTAAATGTATTATTTATCTGTGATATAATCGCAGTTGCAAGCCAGTGAGTGTCTGGCCCACAGACTGTACTGTGCCCACTGGCCAGGCCACCACTCATACCGTTACAGGGTGTCACTCACAATACCTTGCAGATAAAAAAAGTCAAATTATTTTTTCACTGTGATATAATCGCAGTTGGAAGCCAGTGTGTGTCAGGCCCACACAGACTGTACTGTGCCCACTGCCCACCCCTTATATAGGGTGGCACAGTACCTTGAATGCATAGTACCACTTATAAATAAAAAAAATGACAGGCAGAGGCAGGCCACTCCGCAGGGGCCGTCGTGGTCATGGTGCTGTGATTTCCACTGGCCCTGGAATAATGCCCAGTTTTCAGAGGCCACGTATTCTAAACCCGAAAAATTCTGAGAACATAGTTGACTGGCTTACACAGGACACCCAATCTTCAACAGCTTCTGCTAAGAACCTTGACGCACCATCCTCCTCCAGCTCAGCTTTGGTCACCTGCTCTCAAGTTACCACACTCCCGCCCGCCACCATCACCACCACAGCCACCACAGCCGCTTCACTTGATCCGTCAGAGGAGTTATTTACACATGAGTTGGATGAAATTAGTGACGCGCAACCATTATTGCCAGAGGATGCAGATAACAGGGATATGTCTCAGGCAGGCAGCATTACACACATGGACGTACAGTGTGATGATGATGATGATGATGATGTTGTACCCGCTGCTGCTTCCTTTGCTGAGGTGTCAGATACAAGTGAAGCGGTTGATGATGACGATGTGTCCGTGCAATGGCGTACATAGAGAAGTAAGGGCCCCATAGCAAGGATCAAACCAGGCCCCCACACAGGACAGAATAGTTTCCGCCTAAACCCTTTTCAATGACCCTTGGGCCATTTTACCACTGCCTCACTAGCTAAAAATTGTTCCTTTTGAGGGTAGAGTCCTGACCAAGTTTTCACCTCCAGTAGAAGAGGAGATAATCCCAACTGGGCCCCCTCTTGCCCTGGGCCCCATAGCAGTCGCATGGTCTGCCACTATGGTAGTTACGCCCCTGTGTCCGTGGATGCCACGTGGGTGCCTGCTCGAAGAGAAGAAGAGGGGGAAATTTCAGAAGGGGAAACAGAGAGAAGGAGGAGACGAGTTGGAAGCAGGGGGAGGTCGTCGCAAGGAGCTAGTGGCACAGTCAGCATGTATCGGCACCCGGGGTCAGCCAGACAGCACGCCAATCAACGCATGCTGTTGCCACCACCAGAATGCCGTCATTGCAAAGCTCAGCAGTGTGGCATTTTTTTAGTGTGTCTGCCTCTGATAACAGCAATGCCATTTGCAACCTGTCCCAAAAGAAACTGAGTCGTGGGAAGTACAACACCCACCTCGGTACAACTGCTTTGCAAAGGCACATGATCTCATATCACAAACGCCAATGGGATCAACACATGAGTACAAGCAGCACACAAACTCAAAGCCACCATCCTTCTCCTGGTCCAGCATCTTTAGCCACGTCAACCACTGCTGTCCTCCTTGTCCCTCTCAACCACCCACCACTCCACCTCTTACCTTCAGCAGTTCCATCTCATCTGCCCACAGTCAGGTGTCTGTCAAGGAAATGTTTGAGCATAAGAAGCCAATGTCACAGAGTCACCCCCTTGCCCGGCGTCTGACAGCTGGCTTGACGGAACTCTTAGCCCGCCAGCTTTTACCATACAAGCTGGTGGAGTCTGAGGCCTTCAAAAAATGTGTTGCTATTGGGACACCACAGTGGAAGGTACCTGGACTAATTTTTTTTTCAAAAAAGGCAATCCCAAACCTCTACTCAGTTATTAATAAGGAAGTCATGACATCTCTGGCATACAGTTTTGTGGCAAGGGTCCATCTGACCACTGATACCTGGTCTGCAAAGCACGGTCAGGGCAGGTATATCACGTACACTGCCCATTGGGTCAACCTGCTGACGGCTGCCAAGCATGTAATGCGTGGCTCTGCAGCGGAGTTGGTGACACCGCCACGACTTGCAGCAGGCCTACTGCCACCTCCTCTACTCCATCCTCTTCGATAACCTCCTCGGCTGAGTCCTCTTCTGTAGTGTTGAGCGCGAATATTCGAATTGCAAATTTTTTTCTCGAATATCGCGATTTCGAGAATATTTAGAATATAGTGCTATATATTCGCGAAATTGAATATTCATTTTATTTTTTTCAAATGCTCCAGTCAGTGCCCGTTGCCGCTTCTGCCGACTTCCGTGCTCATGGAGCGTCCCTATCACCATGGGAACGTCTCCATATACTAGAATGTACTGTCGGATTTGAGAATTACGTTGAAATCGCAATTCGATTATTTCAAGTTATAATAATCGAATTGCGATTTCAACTTAACACTGCTATATTCCATATTCATTAATTCTAGCCTAATATGGAATATAGCAGTGCTAAGTTGAAATCGTAATTCGATTAATTCAAGTTATAATAATCGAATTGCGATTTCAACTTGGGCCTGGTTTACTATGGTTGGCTTGGTAGAATTAGCGAATATGACAAATGTATTCGTCATATTCCACAAAACAAAGATATTCTCCATCTTCGTTTTAGCTACCTATTCATCAACTTCGCGAATTCTAGCAATCATATAGGAAAGTTGACTATAGAGACAGCTAAGTTTAATTCGCTATGCGATTATATTACTTAGCTTTTTTTTTATAAATAGAATAATTATAATAACTATCAGGTATTATAATTATTCTATTTATTTTAAAAAAAAAAGCTAAGTAATATAATCGCATAGCGAATTAAACTTAGCTGTCTCTATAGTCAACTTTCCTATATGATTGCTAGAATTCGCGAAGTTGATGAATAGGTAGCTAAAACGAAGATGGAGAATATCTTCGTTTTGTGGAATATGACGAATACATTTGTATATTCTAAAGTAAAAAAGATACAGCGGCTCACCCCTACTTCGTATGGATAGGTGCTCACCCTCCGGTCCTACCCTCAGGACCTGGAATAAGAGACTGTAGTATATGTATATGTGAGGGGGCACACTCGAATGGGACCACTAGACGGATGATATAACCATATTTAATACTTTAACCGCCTCCGGACCGCCTAACGCAGATGTGCGGTCCGGAGGCGGCAGCGCTGCGCACAACGACGCATATACGCGTCATCTCGCAAGACGCGAGATGACGCGCTATGCGGCCTGCCCATGCGCAGTTCGGGCCGGCATTTCGTAGAGGACCATTTCGTCATCAGCTTGCCAGCCAATGATCGTGGCTGGCAAGCTGATGATTTTCAAAAAATCCAATCAGGGAGCCAGATAACAGATCATATTTGTAAATATGATCTGTTATATGGCTGCCTGCTCCTCTGCTGGTTCTTTTCGTCGGTTGGATCCAGCAGAGGAGCAGGCTACACAGTGAGTACACCAAACAGCACACTTTAGCCCCAGATCACCCCCCTGAACCCCAATTAACCCTTTGATCACCCCTTTGTCAATCACTAGTGAAAGGAAAAAAGTGATCAGTGTAAACTGTCACTTTTTTTTTTACTGGTATTGACCGTTAGGTTTTAGGTATAGTTTAGGCCCCTTGGTTAGGTAGTTAGCGATCAGTTAGCGCCCAGCCCACCGCACCGCAGTCCGTTATTCGCTGATTAGCGTATCGCTAATCAGCATTTGTACTTTTATAGTATCTGGAAGTGATCAAAACTGATCACGGTCAGATCTATAATTGTATTAGTGTCACTTTAGTTCGCCCTCCACCCAAAACGCAGTGTTTGCCCGATCAGGCCTGATCGGTCGCCCACACGTGCGTTCACCCACGCCCGCCCCACCGCAGTGACAAAAAAAAATTTTTTTTTTGATCACTTCACAATCAGTTTACACGCACTGCGGCGATAACAAAAATCAGTTTTGATATTTTTTATCAACCGCAGCGGCCTCCGGTACTTCGCTAGCCTCCCCTTTGTAAGACAGGCTTGCTTTTTTTTTTCTTGGGTAGTCTCAGGGAATACCCCTAAATTTAGTTGCCCAAAATGTCAAACAGGGGGTATTCCTCTGAAGAGGCCTACAGGCTTCTGACCCAGTCGGATGAGGAGTGGGAACCCTCATCTGATGAATCCAGCGAGTCAGAATACGAACCTGTAGAAAGCAGTGGCTCTCTGACCCAAAGTTCGGACGAGGAGGCTGAGGTCCCTGATAGCACCAGGCGTACCCGGCCCCGTGTCGCTAGACCACAGGTTGCGCAGGATCCGCTTCAAGAGCAGCAGAGTGGGGCTGGTGCTGTCGGATTACGTGGTGAGGCATACACCAGCAGCCCAGCCCTCCCTGGACCTAGTACCAGCACTGCCGTACAACCTGGTGAAGTAGCGAGCACCAGAAGGGCAGTTGAAGCTGGTACGGTGGCACGTGCAGTAGTGACACCGTCGCAGCCACCGCAAAGACGTGCCCGTAGAGCCCCTAGAATCCCTGAGGTGCTGGCAAACCCTGATTGGCAGTCCCCAACTTCAGCCGCACCTGTAGTTTTCCCTTTCACTGCCCAGTCTGGAGTTTGGGTTGAGACAGCTCAGATCGGTTCGGCCCTGGGATTTTTGAGCTGTTCTTGACTGCGGAGCTCTTAGACATAGTTGTGGCCGAAACAAACAGGTATGCCACACAATTTATCACCGCTAACCCGGGAAGCTTTTATGCCTAGCCTTTCCGGTGGAAACCAGTCCAAGTTTCCGAAATTAAAACTTTTCTGGGCCTCCTCCTCAACATGGGCCTGACAAAAAAGCATGAATTGCGGTCATATTGGTCCACGAACCCAATTCATCACATGCCCATGTTCTCTGCTGCTATGTCCAGGGCACGTTTTGAGGCCATCCTGCGTTTCCTGCACTTTAGTGACAACACCGCCTCCCGTCCCAGAGCCACCCTGCTTTTGACCGGCTCCACAAAATTCGGCCCCTCATAGACCATTTCAACCAGAAATTTGCAGATTTGTATACCCCAGAGCAAAACATCTGCGTAGACGAGTCCCTGATACATTTTACCGGTGAAAGTAGTGTAGTGCCGAAGTGTAAAAAGTGCTCTGGTCATGAAGGGGGTTTCAGCTAGCGGGGTTGAAGTGGTTAAGAACATACCCCTAAAATTTATATAAAACATACATAAAACCATACATCACACATATATGGAACGTCGCATGTAACACTCCTATACACTGGTCTCTAATCGTAGGTCAATGTCACAGTGATGTCCCAATTCAATGTACTATTGTAAATAGTGCAAACAATGTCCCAATCAGAATTAAATGATAATAAAGTAATGGCACTATGGCCAAATGTCCCAATCAGAGTCTTAATAAAATAATGGCACTATGGCCAATTCTGATAGAGCAGTGATGATATTATGCCAGTTCTGATATAGTAATAATATAGCAATGGCGCGGTGGCCAAATCCTGATGGAGTAGTGATGGTATCAATATACCCAATACCTATATCCGGTAATCTGAACGTTCAAAGTGAGTCGTTGGTGCTGACTTCACGGTGGGACTAGCAGTCCGGTTACTTACAGTCTCTTGCAGCTTGTGGTATCCCAGTGTGAGTCCAGTCTTTCACTTTTGGCTGCTTGTCCGCAGCGCTGGCTCTCCAGGCGGCCGTACACTCGCAGCGTCTCGCGTAGTGTATCCGGCCTACACCCCATGTATACTACACCCCATGTATACTTAAAAACAGTTTGTAGAAAAGACTGCACGGCCAGATCATTATTCAGAAGGAAACTGCATCAAAAACGCATCAATGTGAATTGCGTTTTCTATGCGGTTTTCCTTTGATGGTCGTTTTTCTTGCTATTTGGGCCCATATTCATCAGAACCCACTAGTGGATTGCGTCTTGTAACTGTGGTTATTGTAGTGGCTTAGCGGAGCCGTCCAGCAGGGAGGGGAGATCACAGTGTTGGTAATTGGCCAGACTGCGATGTAGATGAGCGTGAAGAGGAAGAGTTGTGGTCACCATCACCACCAGAAACAGCCTTGTCATCATCGCTTGCCGGACCTGCGGCAATGCTGCAAGAGGAGTATGAGGAAGAGGAGTCAGAGGAGGAATGTCGCTTTGAGGAGGAGGAAGACCAACCACAGCACTTGGGTTGGACGGCACTCCTCTGGAGTCCTTTTTTTGTACGGTGCTCAGTGGTAATGTGAGATGATATATAGTAAAGGAGACCACGGCACTCGTTTTTCGTATATAAGAAAAAATATTTTTATATTTTCATTATTTTCATTTCATGATATTTATATCTTATTTCATCATTTCATCATTCATAATTTCAATGTTTGTTAGCATCCAGGAATGCAAAGACTTGGCCAACGTTTAACGTTTCGGTCCTTGTATGGGACCTTGATCACAGCCTTTGTCCGGGCTGCATGTTGCCTGCAGCGCATCCTCAAGCAGGCAACATGCAGCCCGGACAAAGGCCGTGAGGACTTATATACGAAAAACGAGTGCCGTGGTCTCCTTTACTATAGACCAACCACAGCAGGCATCCCAGGGTGCTCGTTGTTGTCATCTATCTGGGACCCGTGGTGTTGTACGTGGCTGGGGGGAAGAACAGACCGTCAATGACATCAGTGAGGACGAGGAACGGGAAATGAGTAGCTCGGCATCCAACCTTGTGCAAATGGGGTCTTTCATGCTGTCATGTCTGTTGAGGGACCCTCGTATAAAAAGTATGAAGGAGAACGACCTGTACTGGGTGGCCACGCTACTAGACCCCCGGTATAAGCAGAAAGTGGCGGAAATGTTACCAAATTACCGAAAGTCAGAAAGGAGGCAGCAGTTCAAAACCAAACAAAAAAATATGCTTTACACAGCTTATAAGGGGGATGTCACAACACAACAGGAATCTAACTGGGGAAGAGGTGAAAGTAATTCTCCTCCTACCACGGCGGCAAGGACAGGACGCTTTACAGATGTGTTGTTGATTGAGGACATGCAGAGCTTTTTCAGTCCTACACATTGCCACAGCCCTTCGGGATCCAGCCTTAGAGAACGACTCAACCGACAGGTAGCAGACTACCTCGCCTTAACTGCAGATATCGACACTCTGAGGAGCGATGAACCCCTTGACTACTGGGTGTGCAGGCTTCACCTGTGGCCTGAGCTATCCCAGATTGCGATAGAACTTCTGGCCTGCCCCGCTTCAAGTGCCCTGTCAGAAAGGACCTTCAGTGCAGCAGGAGGCATTGTCACTGACAAAAGAAGTCGCCTTGGTCAAAAAAGTGTTGATTACCTCACCTTCATTAAAATGAATGAGGCATGGATCCCGAAGGGACTGACAGTGGGGGATACGTTTGACTAACAAAAGGCCTGAAGACATGCCTTGGCCTCAAAATGGTCCCCACGCTGCTGTATTTAATGTCTGCATACCGGATGACTTTTGTGAATTCTCCGCCACCAACTAGGGTTCAAGCCGCAATGTTTTAGTCACCTTTCTGCCTTGAAAACATAAATTTTTCCGGCCGCAGCTACAACAGCGGCTGCAACAATACCATTGTTTTTCAGGCATGTGTACATGCCTAATTTTTCTGGCCTCTACTGCTGCACTGTGGCTGCAAAAACAAAACAAACAAAAAAAGGCCCATACAAGTGTCAATTCCCCTTCGTGATCTTGTTTTGGTGAAGAGGCTTGCATATCACAATGAAGCGATCATAACCTCTATGAGTGTGTTGGCAATGTTGCCACACCCCAGATGATAAGGCTGTTGCTTCATTATGATCAGACCAAAAGCGATCGGCTGGATAATTTTTTATAGAAAAAACATTCATTTTCTTTTTTTTTTTTTTTTTTTTTTTTTTTTTAAGTTGTATGGGTTTTTAATTCATAAAATAAAAAAATCATAATAAAGTCTCTTAATAGTTTATTAGAAATAATGCAGACAATTTAAAAAATCCCCATCAATTCCAATACAAAGCAAGTACAGAGCTCAGAACTAAATTATTTCAGGATGTCGTAATGGTTCGTTAATTCGACAATGGTTAATCAATTCGACACACGTCACCGGATAGGGGACGTAACAGGGATTAAACTGATAGGAATAGTACTAGTTAAGACACCACTCATATAGGGTGTCACAGCACATTGCTCCGTACACGCGCAGTGCCCCAACTTGGGAGTAAGAGGACCGACCAAGCTGCTTTTTCCATCTCCCGGTTCCTAAAATTAATTCAGTTTGGTGTATCAGAGTTTGGTCTGTCACTGTGAAGGCAGTCGAAGGTACCTGGAATTTTTTTTCACAAAAGGCAATCCCTGATATGGGACGTAACAGGGATTAAACTGATAAGAATAGTACTACAGAAAATACGACTCATATTGGGTGAGACAGTAAATTGCACGGCGCAGACGCAGTGACCGTGGATTAAAACAAAGGGGAGGGAGCCAGCATTTTTTTAACCATCTCCCCGTTCGAAAAATCTATTCAATAAATGGACCCCAGATTGGGGACGTAACAGGGATTAAACTAATGAGAATAGTACTACAGAAAATACCACTCATATTGGGTGTGACGGTAAATTGCACAGCGCAGACGTTTTTTTAATTCAATTCACCTTTCGGGGACCCTTGGTGTTGTACGTGACTGGGTGGAGGAAGAAACCTTCAATGACATCAACGGGACATGGCTAGCTTGGTATCCAACCTTGTGCAAATGGGGAGTTTACGGTTGGGCAAATGGACTGTTTGCGGTTGTTTGCGGTTGTTTGCGGTGCATTAAAAGGGGAGTTTGGTCTGTCAATGTCTGTGAAGCGGGCGTAACCCTTACACTACCTGATCGATATAACATCATACCTGATCATATACACACACTGGATGTTTTAAACCACGTTGTTCAAAAAAATTTAGGATTGTTAGGTGATTTATGCCTTTTATGGATTAAAACCCAACTCTGCGTCAACTATCGTCAACTATGTAATTTTCCATGGGAGTTTTGCCATGGATCCCCCTCCAGCATGCCACAGTCCAGGTGTTAGTCCCCTTGAAACAACTTTTCCATCACTACTGTGGCTAGAAAGAGTCCCTGTGGGTTTTAAAATTCACCTGCCTATTGAAGTCAATGGCGGTTAGCCCGGTTCGCCCGTTCGCGAACATTTGCAAAAATCCGCGTTCGCCGTTTGCGAACTGAAAATTTTATGTTCGCGACATCTCTACCTGCAGCGGAAAAGGTATATCACTGTCACCACATATTTCATATGACATCATATTTTCATTAAGCATTTCCACACTCTTGTCACCATCACTTTGATCTTTACCAGCACTATTGTTTTCAATGGTCAACATTCTTTCCCCATGGAGGTCAATGTGCAGCTCCCTTAGACCTTCACTTAAAGGGACAGATACAGGTTCTGCAGGAGTTTTGTCACTATCTGCAGAAGTGTCTACCTTACCCCCCAGCAACAAAACGATATCACGGCCCAATAAAACATTAGGTATACGTGAAACTGCATCACGAAGTTCACAAGTCCCAGATTGCACTGGAGTCTCACACTCAGGGAGAGCCACTGGACAGTCCATGCTAACTCCATGAAAGTCCTGCGCATAGTTCTCAGCTACCTGGCTGGCAGGTACCAGGACCACCTGGCTCTCTGCGTCCAACAACGCCTGGACTGGACTGCCCTTCTCCACAAGGTCACACATTGGTGTAGCAGTCTCTAGTCCGGGTGTTTTTACACCGACTAGCTCGGCAGATAGCAACTGCTGCCAGCTCATACCAAAGCACAGAGCTACTGTACTGAGGCATTAGGGCACTGGTCAGCAACATGCCCAACCTCCAGAACCCTGCTCCCTGTCACTTTAACTGCTGCATAAGAAACAATTGGAGCGCTCTTACCCACAGCCGTCACGGGTTTGGCCATTCCAAGTGCTGTACGCACGTCTTTCCAGCAGTCATCTTCCTTCTCCGGGATGTTAGGAACCTCCCATCTTTGATTCCTGGTCATAGGACAATCAGGTGCACACCTTCCTACTTGGCGACATTCCAGCAGCACTCTCTCTGTTTTGCCGGACAGCTGCATGCTGTCGTTGTTGGTTGCTCTTACCAACAGCATTACGGCATCTTCGCACATCCTCTCTAGGACTCTGTACACCTTGGCAGAAAACACTTGAACTCTTGAGAGCCGCACTGCTCTCTATCTCACTCTCTTCCCGTCGGTTGCCCTTGGCAATGGCATACACCACCTCTGCATCCAACCGCATCCTGAGAACCTGCAGTTATTGGCTCCTGGTCACAAGGTCACTGCCCAGTTCCTCCGCTCAGCGGTTACCCTGGGAAACACCTTGGGTTAGGACGTCTCTTTGTTTGTCCAACCCGCACATGAGCTTTTCCTGCTCCTGTTGCCACATAATTTGCCTTTGGCTAGCCTTCAGATTGGCCCGCATAAGCTGCTTAATGAAAGCACGTCAGTCTCTTTTCTGGTCTTCTGGCCCTTTAAATCTCTGCACCACAGCAAAAATAGTCCACAATAGCACAAGCAGCCCCTGCTCCACCGAATAAACAGGCTTCCGGGCCTTTCAAGTCCAGCACAGCAGGATTCAGCAGCACCTGCTCTTTTTCTTGTTGTTGCCCCTAGCAACCGACTGTTGCACTTCTCTCATGGACAACTTGCCGCATCCTCCACCAATTGTAAGGGATCGCCTCTTATTCGGGGGTCATTCTCACAATGATCTTTGGGGGTCATTCTCACAATGATCTTCATCGACCACAGGGTTAGGGGCCAAACATTGCTTTTTTGCACATCAGCAAAACCAAAAAACAAACAATTCAAATAAAACACCTGCCCGACTGGGCTTTAACTAAACATGAGGATTACCTACCTCACTGAAAGCCCAGTTTACACACGGAAAGAACATGCAGCTTTTCCCAGCCTAACAATCCAGCACTTCCGGGCTGTAACAAAGTCCAGTACCTTTTGGGGGATTGTGGCCCAGAAGTCCTCCTGACTCTAGCCCAGCGACCGTCGATTCCAAGACCTTGCGGAGTCCCCCAAAGTTCAGGCTAACACCTAGCCCCGTGGCCCCTCAGCCAGCTCGGATGAGCCCACCTGTACAGAGCCTTCCCAGGCCTCTGCTGCACACAGACTCTTCCATAAAACACTCCAAAGTGAGACAACCCAAGATCCAGTAGCAGGATTAAATAGGATCCCTGGACATGAGCATGCCTCAAGTCCCAGACTGGAACCTGGGGAAACACCTCAATGTTCACATTGCCACACCACCTTCAGGGTCTATTCATACTGACAGGAGTCAGGGCTAGGTTTATGGTTTTCATAGGAGGTTACTGCTTCCCTTTCACTAGATTCTGGTGCAGAGGTTGATAAAATGTGTTGAGGGCTATGTGTCAGCTTGTGAGACTTGTGCACATGCCAAGGTGACACATACTCCTCGGCCTTCAGGATCTCTACTTTCGTTGTCTATCCCATCCCGACCTTGGACTCATGGACTTTATCACAGATAACTGGGAAAACTGTGATTCTGGTGGTTGTTGATCGATTTTGCAAGATGTAGCACTTTATAGCATTATCAAGTCTACCTAACGCTAAACCTCTCGCACAAGTGTTTGTCAATAACATAGTGAAGCTACATGGTATTCCCTCTGATGTGGTGTCTGATAGGGGGACTAAGTTTGTTTCCAGATTCTGGAAGGCGTTCTGTACTCGCCTGGGGGTACAATTGTCCTTTTCTTCGGCCTTTCATCCCTAGTCGAACGGGCAGACTGAACGCACTAGCCAGAATCTGGAGACTTATTAGAGATGTTTTTTCTCAGAGAATCAGGAGTTTTTATTTTTGTCTTTGACCGAGTTTGCCATAAATAACCGTAGGCAGGAGTCCACTGATCAGTCAACATGTTTTGGGGCATATGGGTTCCATCCGCAATTTGGCACATTTTCTGGTACTGAGAATTCTGGTATACCTGAGGAGTAACGATTTTCCTCTTCTTTGTCATCTATTTAGCGGAAAATTCAAAATAATTAAAAGAAATGGTCAACAAATATAAACATATGGCTGACAAGAGACGTATGAGTGGTCCAGACATGAGAGTGGGTGATTCTGTGTTGCTGTCCACAAGAAACATTAAGTTGAAGGTACCTTCTTGGAAGTTGGGTCCAAGGTTTATTGGTCCATATAAGATCTCTGCCATTATTAACCCAGTAGCCTTTCATCTTGAACTTCCGCAGGCTTTAAAAATTCATAATGTTTTCCACTGAATTGTATTGTGAATAGGAATTTTTAAAACATAACATTTACTAGATCATTTAAAATAAATGCCACTTGGTGAGAAACATTAAGGACAAACACCTCCGCTGTAGCGTAAACAAAATAAAGGGTGGATCTTACCCCGTTTGATGAATTCCACAGCCTGTGGAGGACGGTTCAAGTAGTGGGTGGACCACCGAAACCTGTGTGATCAAGGTGCTGATGTCTATAGGCAATATGGCACTCCTATATAGCCCTGGTATGTCTTTCCTACCTACATATAGGTGGGGGGCTACTTGAGCAGCTGCCTAACACACATGGAGCACCCGCCCCGACAGGGGCGACCCCATACCGATCCTGTCCCTCAGTATGGGCCTTGTGCTATTTTTCCCTAATACAAAACCCTACATGCCATGTTTCGGTCCTAGACTCCAGACCTCCTCAGGGGTTTCATAGACGTATTCAGGGGTAACTAGAAGTAAATTAACAAACACACACTAAGTATAAGTCACATATAAAACTGAGTTGCCAATGTTCATAAATTGGATTCACACTCAGATTACTTACTGAAAGAAGATCGTTTGTAGCCTCCTACTTTCAATCCGGATCTATGGTGTATAGTATCCGAGCCTTGACATGAGAGGTGTCCCAAGCAAGTGTCTCACCTCAAATAGTGGCGATTTGGGTGAGCAATTTGTGGTTGTTGCTCACCTCCTTATATTACCCCCCTTCCTAGTGGGTGTACGCCCCCCTGTAAATCCGACTCACCTGTCCATAGCGATCACAGCCTGTGTGATTGCCTGTGGAACGCACGCCGCTCGCGTGCGTTCCACTGGACCGGAAGTTGTCATCACATGGTACGGGCGAACCGGAAGTGAGGTAAGGACCTGCTTCCAAGCGTCGCCGATTGCATGGCAACACCTGAAACACGGCCCTGAATGCCGCAAATGATGACTTGCAAGCGATTCTCATTTCTGCTGGATCGCAGTATGGATACTAGCTGGCAGGACATTTAAACACACACCCCGGCTCCACTGCAATTGTAGCAGCAAGCCAAAGAGGAAATACTATTCTGCTAATAGTAGCAGTATTTTGTTTTGGTGACATCTATCTGTTCATTAACCCCAAGATGCCCAACGCGCTCAAATTCCAAAGCACGTGCGCAAATGGGTGAGAATGAACAACTAGATATCAACACATTAGATAGATACAACCCTCGTTCTTGCGCATAATCTGTGAGTATGTATGTATTGCACATATTCACAGAAAACAGCTATAGTGTTGTTGCTCATTTAAACCCGCAGGATGGACAGTCTTTAGGTAGAAAATCCATTTTGCTTCGCATTGGAGAATTCTCCTATCGAAGTCCCCTCGTCTGATGCCCGATTTAATTTTTTCAATACCGATGAAGGAGAGACATTCAATTCTTCCATCATGTTCGGTATTCACATGTCTCGCCACGGGTGTATCTCTGGCATTTTTAATGTCACCAACATGTTCTCCTATTCTCCTCCTAAACTCTCTGATTGTCTTTCCGACGTACTCTTTCCCACAAATGCAAGTGATTTTATAAATTATTCCCCTGCTTTTGCAGTTAACAAAATCACTTACATTATATATTTTTCCGGTATTATTGCTCTTAAAGATTTTCGTCTTGGTCACAAAGGGGCACGCCACACATCCACCGCATTTGTGGTTACCACTGATCCCTCTCTCAAGCCAAGTTTTTCCGGGGGCTGCTGGTGTGTAGTGGCTATGTACCACAAGGTCACGGATACTCCTGCCGCGCCTGTAGGTAATGCTGGGGTGCTCCCTTGTGACCTTGCAGATATCACGGTCCATTCGGAGTACGTGCCAATGTCGCGAGATAATGTCTCTCACTGCAGATGAGCAGCCATTATATGTGCTAATGAGACGGATCTCTCTGTCTGGATGAGTTTCTGTATCCCCAGTGCCCACAAATCGCCACGTTCTACAGCCTCCCGAAGGTTCACAAGGGCTGTGTGCCCCTCAAGGGGCGACCTATAGTTTCAGGGGTGGACAGCCTCAGTCAAAACCTGGGAATATATATTGACAGAATCCTGGCCCCGTTTGTCCTCTCCCTCTCCTCCCATGTAAAAGACACGGGTGACCTCCTTAGACAACTGGAAGGTATCCATCTCGATGAGGGATGTATACTAGGTAGTGTAGATGTAGAGGCACTATATTCCTCCATCCCACACGAGTGGGGTCTGCATGCTGTATCATACTTTCTATCCACAAGAGGAAGACACTTCCAGGCCCACAATGATTTTGTAATTGAACTATTTGAGTTCTCATTGACAAGGAATTACTTCCTGTTTAACGGGCAATTCTACCACCAGCTCAGGGGCACCGCGATGGGGAGCCCCTTTGCCCCATCGTATGCCAATTTGTTCCTGGGCTGGTGGGAGAATACCATAGTATTCAAAGATGAGTCTATGCTAGAACTGCAGTGTGTTCAAAAGTGGGCACGCTTCATAGACGACGTGTTCGTCATCTGGAAAGGGAGTATGGCAACTTTCTCTGATTGGGTCCTATTATTAAATAAGAACGATATAGGCCTACATTTCACATCAGAATGTCATCCAACTCAACTTCCATTCTTGGACATCTGTGTGGTCATAAGTCTGAGTGGGCATCTGGAGACTACAATCTATCGTAAGCCCACCTCCACTAATTCTCTCCTGAGGTGGGAAAGTAGCCATCCATACCCCCTCAGGAAGGGAATACCGCGGGGTCAATACCTGCGATTAAGGAGGAATTGCTCCAAACGCTCTGACTTTGTCACACGGGCCAGAGACTTGAGAACTCGATTTCTGGACCGGGGTTACCCAGCAAGTGTGTTGACACCAGCATACCAGAATGCTTTAGGTAGGGATAGAGTGTCACTTCTCACCCCCCAAAAAGAGGTCCCCACGATTGAAGGAAGTAAGGAAGACAGAGAGATCCGTCTCATTAGCACATATAATGGCTGCTCATCTGCAGTGAGAGACATTATCTCGCGACATTGGCACGTACTCCGAATGGACCGTGATATCTGCAAGGTCACAAGGGAGCACCCCAGCATTACCTACAGGCGCGGCAGGAGTATCCGTGACCTTGTGGTACATAGCCACTACACACCAGCAGCCCCCGGAAAAACTTGGCTTGAGAGAGGGATCAGTGGTAACCACAAATGCGGTGGATGTGTGGCGTGCCCCTTTGTGACCAAGACGAAAATCTTTAAGAGCAATAATACCGGAAAAATATATAATGTAAGTGATTTTATAACTGCAAAAGCAGGGGAATAATTTATAAAATCACTTGCATTTGTGGGAAAGAGTACGTCGGAAAGACAATCAGAGAGTTTAGGAGGAGAATAGGAGAACATGTTGGTGACATTAAAAATGCCAGAGATACACCCGTGGCGAGACATGTGAATACCGAACATGATGGAAGAATTGAATGTCTCTCCTTCATCGGTATTGAAAAAATTAAATCGGGCATCAGACGAGGGGACTTCGATAGGAGAATTCTCCAATGCGAAGCAAAATGGATTTTCTACCTAAAGACTGTCCATCCTGCGGGTTTAAATGAGCAACAACACTATAGCTGTTTTCTGTGAATATGTGCAATACATACATACTCACAGATTATGCGCAAGAACGAGGGTTGTATCTATCTAATGTGTTGATATCTAGTTGTTCATTCTCACCCATTTGCGCACGTGCTTGGAATTTGAGCGCGTTGGGCATCTTGGGGTTAATGAACAGATAGATGTCACCAAAACAAAATACTGCTACTATTAGCAGAATAGTATTTCCTCTTTGGCTTGCTGCTACAATTGCAGTGGAGCCGGGGTGTGTGTTTAAATGTCCTGCCAGCTAGTATCCATACTGCGATCCAGCAGAAATGAGAATCGCTTGCAAGTCATCATTTGCGGCATTCAGGGCCGTGTTTCAGGTGTTGCCATGCAACCGGCGACGCTTGGAAGCAGGTCCTTACCTCACTTCCGGTTCGCCCGTACCATGTGATGACAACTTCCGGTCCGGTGGAACGCACGCGAGCGGCGTGCGTTCCACAGGCAATCACATAGGCTGTGATCGCTATGGACAGGTGAGTCGGATTTACAGGGGGGCGTACACCCATTAGGAAGGGGGGTAATATAAGGAGGTGAGCAACAACCACAAATTGCTCACCCAAATCGCCACTATTTGAGGTGAGACACTTGCTTGGGACACCTCTCATGTCAAGGCTCGGATACTATACACCATAGATCCGGATTGAAAGTAGGAGGCTACAAACGATCTTCTTTCAGTAAGTAATCTGAGTGTGAATCCAATTATGAACATTGGCAACTCAGTTTTATATGTGACTTATACTTAGTGTGTGTTTGTTAATTTACTTCTAGTTACCCCTGAATACGTCTATGAAACCCCTGAGGAGGTCTGGAGTCTAGGACCGAAACATGGCATGTAGGGTTTTGTATTAGGGAAAAATAGCACAAGGCCCATACTGAGGGACAGGATCGGTATGGGGTCGCCCCTGTCGGGGCGGGTGCTCCATGTGTGTTAGGCAGCTGCTCAAGTAGCCCCCCACCTATATGTAGGTAGGAAAGACATACCAGGGCTATATAGGAGTGCCATATTGCCTATAGACATCAGCACCTTGATCACACAGGTTTCGGTGGTCCACCCACTACTTGAACCGTCCTCCACAGGCTGTGGAATTCATCAAACGGGGTAAGATCCACCCTTTATTTTGTTTACGCTACAGCGGAGGTGTTTGTCCTTAATGTTTCTCACCAAGTGGCATTTATTTTAAATGATCTAGTAAATGTTATGTTTTAAAAATTCCTATTCACAATACAATTGAGTTATTTTTGGGTGTGAACATATACCGCAAACGCATCATCACAGTGTGTTGGTATAATAATACCGTGTATAATGTTTTCCACAAATAATTGCTGAAGACTTGCTGAACTGTCCTCCTTGCCTCCTGCTCCTGTCATGGTGGACGCTAATCTTGAATTTCAGATCGCCAGGATAGTGGACTCACGAATTCTCTGTATATCCCTTCAGTATCTTGTTCACTGGAAGGGTTACGGTCCAGAGGAGAGAATGTGGGTTCCAGTGGCCGACATTACTGGTAGTCACCTTGTGAAACCCTTTCACAAGGCTCGTCCGGAGGTCACCCATAGAAGGGGGTACTGTCACTGTCCCTCCCATGACAGAGGTAAGAAGATCTGAGTGACTGGCTGCACATGAGGTTATCTGACAGTCTCTCTGTTTTCACTTGTTGCAGTGTTGTTGTTGGTAATGACCACACCTCTTGTCTCAATTGCAGCTTGTGGTCATTACCGCTCCTCTATTTAGTCTGGACACACACTTCATACCATGCGGTTGATATTCTCTGCCTGGAGTTGGAAGAGCTGGCGTGTGGTCCTCATCTGAGTTCTTGCTCATCCATTTTTCCATTTTCTATTGAAGATAAGTGTACTTCTCTTTGTATTTTGTTGTTCCCATTTGCTAATTGTTTACTAGGCCTCAGGGAGATGCTGGTTCGTTCATCTGGGAAGGAACCAGTAGTCTCAGACTTTGTCATTGCTCCTAGGGCTATTCAGGGTTACTAGAGCCTATGTGTCAGGTGTATAAATATTCCCACCTTCAGGGTCTATTCATACTGACAGGAGTCATGGCTAGGTTTAGGGTTTTGATAGGTGGTTACCGTTTCCATTTCCCTAGCCTTGAGGCCTAGTTCCTGGTCATTTTCCTTCTGTTGTCATTCTGGTGTTCCTCCCCTCCCCTTACATCGTGACACTAATATTTATAACAACCCAAATCAGACCTCAGAACAGACCCCTAATTAGATAAAAACTAAAAGATTCTACAGAATCATTTTGTCCAATCAGCCGGACTGTTAGAATAATTTTGTCCAATCACCAGGGCTTCTTCATTTTCTCAGATCAGACCCCCAATATGAATGGCGCCCAATCAGACCTTAGATCAGAGCCCCAATGTTAATAAGACCTCCATTTCAGATCTCAGATCAGACGCCCAAGTTAATTTGAGCAGAAAAAAAAAAATCAACTTACCTTTCCTGCTCTGGACGCCGCCAGTGCTCCTGAGATCCAGCGCTACTCCTGGTCTTCCTGCATCCGACATCCTCACTCTGTGTGCAGGTCACAGCATAGCATGAGGCCAAGGAAGACAAGGAAGCAGCGAGTACAGAACCCACATGGGGAGAGCTGCATTCACCGCTTCCTGGTCAGCCTGTACTAATGAACACTCATTCGTATTTGACCCATAAGACACACTGATTTTTTCCCCTCATTTTTTTTCTTTGCATCACCATATTCTGACCCCTGTAACTTTTTTATAGTTATATCTATGGAGCTGTGTGAGGGCTTATTTTTTGTAGGGCAATATGTAGTTGTAATTTATGTCTATAGCCTTTTGATCACTCTTTATATAATTATTTTTTGGAGGTGAAGTAACAAAAAATGGCGGAGTTCACCTTATAGGATAAATAAATTTATATTTTAATAGTAAGGACGTTTTGGGATGCAACTGTGTTAATATTTTTATTTTGAATATGAGGAAATAGAAGGGTGGTCGCGGGGAAGCCGGTCAGGCCCTGGTAGCACAGCGTTCCTGGGGAAAGCTACTGCATCTGCTGTGATCGTAATTGACCAAAGCATCTGATGGGTTAAATGTCTGTGATCTGCATTATTGCTGATCACAGACATTAGCCTTGGGTGCCATTTAAAACAGCAGAAACCCTGTGGCCATGGTGCCTGCTGCTCTTGTGGGCGGGTGCTATCTTTAAAGATCCGACCCGCACAGTACTAATGCAGCTCTGGTCGGGAAGAGGTTATCTCAATGTACAGTCGTGGCCAAAAGTTTTGAGAATTACATAAATATTGGAAATTGGAAAAGTTGCTGCTTAAGTTTTTATAATAGCAATTTGCATATACTTCAGAATGTTATGAAGAGTGATCAGATGAATTGCATAATTTGCCATGAAAATTTACTTAATCCCAAAAAAAACTTTCCACTGCATTTCATTGCTGTCATTAAAGGACCTGCTGAGATCATTTTAGTAATCATCTTGTTGTGCCTTTTCATAGGTAAATGCATTGATATCCAATTATTTTGGTCAAGATGGATGTTCATTTCCTTTAAGAGCCATGCTCGACTATATTTACAATTTTATATGTCTTGAGTAGGCCAAAGTAAGGTCGCACAAAGTTTTCTACTCTTCAGTGTTATTCTTCTCATGAATGTACCAGTCTGAGAAGAGGCCTCCTTGTCTACTTTTAAATTTATGACGGGAGATAAAGATAAGCTCTATGCAGCTGGTGATAATTACCTATACAATTAGGTATTTATTAATGAAGCAAAATATATCATATGTATGTATTCATTTAATGAGCCTTAGTCCTTAGCATAAGACAATCAGTAGAACATATAATATATATTATATTATATTGTTATATGTTATGAAGACAACATGTATCCAGTATATTATATATATATTTATCATTAGGAGAATCTTTGTCTCTAAAAGAGTGTCTGTGAAGATGTGTGTTTTGTAACAATTATTCACCTCTTTGGTATGACAGGAGGTACTGATATCTCTGTGAGAAAACAAGGCCATTGAACTTATTTATGATTAAAAAATCAACAGTGTGAGAAACATTCAGAGAGATGCCTAGAGGTCTGTCTCTAATTGCTACAAGTGTCAGAATTAATCCCTATAGCTTTTAATTAAAGCTTTTAAGGTCAAAATGTATAGAATAGGTTTTATTCAGACTTACATAAGTTAACCCTTTATACTATGATGCAAATAGCTTACACAGCAGTGCCACCTAGGTATGAGTAGGTGACATTACAACAGTAGCAAAAGTGCATTCTGGGTAAGGTTACGATGTCTCATTTTTTATCAATGATCACGCCCATCCGACTATGATTGGAAAGTTCCAAACTAGGAAGGTGTGTCTAACTGATAAGTTTGTGATCATAAACCATACACAGGGGGGAGAAAACACACACACAAGAAAGGGAGGAGAAGGAGACAAGTTGAGCTCTCTAGAGGTGTCTATCAGGATGAAAGCCATGGTTAGATGCGCTATGATGGACCACCCAGCTTTCCTAGGAGCAGAAGTGAGATTTCTACTAGGACTTGGTAAGAGACACAGAAAATGATGTTTCATTTTATTAAGACTAATTTGATAGTGTGGGTGAAATTATACCATCTAGATTGGCGAATAAATAAATAAATTAATTGATCATCTCTATACTGAGATGTAGTTTTAGGATATTGTGAGACTTCATTCTACCTGCAGTAGAATCAAGACTCATAATCTAGCAAAGCATTAAATGATTTGCTTATATATATATATATATATATATATTGATAGAACATTCTTCGCCAAGCTAAATGATGGATTCCCACAGGAAAGACTTGTTTCAAGTCCTTCCCATTTAAGATATGGTCTAGGAAAGATCCTAGATCCCTGTTATTTGTCTTAATAGTCTTACCAAAGTTATATGTGTGAAAATAGTCCAGGATGGGGCGGAAGCATACAGTTATTTCTTCTAAGTTATATCCTTGAATGGATTTGCCCATGCCTGAAGTCATGTGATGTGTAGTTGGTTAGAGGGGGGCGGAATGTATTTAGTATTACATATTGATGTCTAGGATTAGACATGCCCATCCTGATATCATGAGGTTTTCTTTGAACAGAGGTAATGTATATAACTTATGTTGCTACTTTGATATCCTAACCTAATAATAGCTTGGTTATAATGTGACAAGTTATTTCCACTCACATGTATTGTTAAGCTTGTAATGCTTTATATCAACTATATATATATTCATTTGCATGTATCATTGTGTTTATTTACTTATATATCATTGTGTTTATTTACTTATATATCATTGTGTTTATTTACTTATTTACAAATCTTATAGATTTTTTTGACTGGGTGACTAAAATAATAGACGGTGGAGGTGCAGTAGACATCGCATATCTAGATTTTAGTAAGGCTTTTGACACTGTCCCACATAGAAGACTTATCAATAAACTGCAGTCATTGAGCATGGACTCCCATATTGTTGAGTGGATTAGGCAGTGGCTGAGTGACAGACAACAGAGGGTTGTAGTCAATGGAGAACATTCAAAGCAAGGTCATGTTACCAGTGGGATTCCACAGGGATCTGTACTGGGACCAATTTTGTTTAATATCTTCATAAGTGATATTGCAAAAGGCCTCGATGGTAAGGTTTGTCTTTTTGCTGATGACACAAAGATATGTAACAGGGTTGATGTTCCTGGAGGGAAACGCCAAATGGAAAAGGATTTAGGAAAACTAGAAGAATGGTCAGAACTCTGGCAACTGAAATTTAATGTGGATAAGTGCAAGATAATGCACCTGGGGCGTAAAAACCCAAGGGCAGAATATAGAATATTTGACACAGTCCTGACCTCAGTATCTGAGGAAAGGGATTTAGGAGTAATTATTTCAGAAGACTTAAAGGTGGGAAGACAATGTAATAAAGCAGCACGAAATGCCAGCAGAATGCTTGGATGTATAGGGAGAGGTATAAGCAGTAGAAAGAGTGAAGTGCTTATGCCGCTGTACAGAACACTGGTGAGACCTCACTTGGAGTATTGTGCGCAGTACTGGAGGCCATATCTCCAGAAGGATATAGATACTCTAGAGAGAGTTCAGAGAGGAGCTACTAAACTGGTCCATGGATTGCAGGATAAAACTTACCAGGAAAGGTTAAAAGACCTTAATATGTATAGCTTGGAAGAAAGAAGAGACCGAGGGGATATGATAGAAACTTTTAAATACATAAAGGGAATCAACTCGGTAAAGGAGGAGAGCATATTTAAAAGAAGAAAAACTACCACAAGAGGACACAGTTTTAAATTAGAGGGGCAAAGGTTTAAAAGTAATATAAGGAAGTATTACTTTACTGAGAGAGTAGTGGATGCATGGAATAGCCTTCCTGCAGAAGTGGTAGCGGCAAATACAGTGAAGGAGTTTAAGCATGCATGGGATAGGCATAAGGCTATCCTTCATATAAGATAGGGCCAGGGACTATTCATAGGATTCAGATATATTGGGCAGACTAGATGGGCCAAATGGTTCTTATCTGCCGACACATTCTATGTTTCTATATGTTTATAACCTTGTAACCAATAATTTCTGCATATTTTTAAAAACCTGTGTATTATTGTATAATGCAGAACTACATGTTTATCATTAATGTCATCTCACGTCAAAAAGAACTTATTTATCTGAGGAAATAGTCGGACTCAGATGTGAATTGTATCGATTAGGTTGTCTACAATTCACCAGGTCATGATTTTAAGAATTTATGACAAATTTATTTTAATTTTTTTTTTTTTATGGTTAATTATTTTTATGACCATAATTAATAATTCTTAATTGAATTATTACCCCCTGACAGTCTTGTTAACTCAGGTGAGAATGTTGACGAGCACAAGGCTGGAGATCATTATGTCAGGCTGATTGGGTTAAAATGGCAGACTTGACCTGTTAAAAAGAGGGTGATGCTTGAAATCATTGTTCTTCCATTGTTAACCATGGTGACCTGCAAAGAAACGCATGCAGCCATCATTGCGTTGCATAAAAATGGCTTCACAGGCAAGGATATTGTGGCTACTAAGATTGCACCTCAATCAACAATTTATAGGATCATCAAGAACTTCAAGGAAAGAGGTTCAATTCTTGTTAAGAAGGCTTCAGGGCGTCCAAGAAAGTCCAGCAAGCGCCAGGATCGTCTCCTAAAGAGGATTCAGCTGCGGGATCGGAGTGCCACCAGTGCAGAGCTTGCTCAGGAATGGTAGCAGGCAGGTGTGAGCGCATCTGCACGCACAGTGAGGCGAAGACTTTTGGAAGATGGCCTGGTGTCAAGAAGGGCAGCAAAGAAGCCACTTCTCTCCAAAAAAAACATCAGGGACAGATTGATCTTCTGCAGAAAATATGGTGAATGGACTGCTGAGGACTGGGGCAAAGTCATATTCTCCGATGATGCCTCTTTCCGATTGTTTGGGGCATCAGGAAAAAGGCTTGTCCGGAGAAGAAAAGGTGAGCGCTACCATCAGTCCTGTGTCATGGCAACAGTAAAGCATCCTGAGACCATTCATGTGTGGGGTTGCTTCTCATCCAAGGAAGTGGGCTCACTCACAATTTTACCCAAAAACACAGCCATGAATAAAGAATGGTACCAAAACACCCTCCAACAGCAACTTCTTCCAACAATCCAACAACAGTTTGGTGAAGAACAATGCATTTTCCAGCACGATACAGCACCGTGCCATAAGGCAAAAGTGATAACTAAGTGGCTCGGGGACCAAAACGTTGACATTTGGGGTCCATGGCCTGGAAACTCCCCAGATCTTAATCCCATTGAGAACTTGTGGTCAATCCTCAAGAGGCGGGTGGACAAACAAAAACCCACTAATTCTGACAAAATCCAAGAAGTGATTATGAAAGAATGGATTGCTATCAGTCAGGAATTGGCCCAGAAGTTGATTGAGAGCATGCCCAGTCGAATTGCAGAGGTCCTGAAAAAGAAGGGCCAACACTGCAAATACTGACTCTTTGCATAAATGTCATGTAATTGTCGATAAAAGCCTTTGAAACGTATGAAGTGCACGTAATTATATTTCACTACATCACAGAAACAACTGAAACAAAGATCTAAAAGCAGTTTAGCAGCAAACTTTGTGAAAACTAATATTTGTGCCATTCTCAAAACTTTTGGCCACGACTATAGTGTCAAATGCAGCAAGTAGAACTAGAAGTTCTGAAGTTCATTTTTTTCAACTTTCATATAAATATGTATTTCAGATGTCAAATTGTTGCTACTGGACCAGCAGTTAAGCAACATGCACAGCTGATTTCCTATAATACATTTTGCTGCACTAAACTCTCATAAAACATAAAATGTATTATATTGTTTTTGCACTTCACCCTCTTATTGGTTCTTATTTGCTTCTAAGTCCCCTTAGCTGCATCCAGGGGCGGATTGGTCTTAGACCTTACAGGGAAATTTCCCGGTGGGCCGATGCTCAGGGATACGGTCAGTGGAAGCTTTTAGGGATGTATTTTGTGCTGCTGGCAGCAGTATTTTGTGACAGACTGTGGTATTTGGCTTTGTTGGGGTGGTATAATGTGCCACAATATAATATTTTTGGCCCTGCCTTCTTTCATTTTGGACCACTTTAAGTTGCCCCTTGCTGCACCGACTGACCATTGTCTAGATACAGTATGAGGCTGCTTGTAGCGGGGCGCCGAAGGCGCAGTTTGTCTCCCATCAGCCGCAGACCTGCTGCTTAGCTTCGGGAGCGAGGATCTGTTTTTGATCTCGTAACCAGGGGGGCTTTGCTAGCTGGGAGGCTTCCTGCTCCTAGGTCTGCCTTGAGCAGCGAGCTGATCAGTCGGTGTTCGACTTGTCTGTCTGTAGGTCATGTGATGCTGGCCACGTCACATGACCTTCACTCCCCACTACAGGCAACCTGCTGGCTACAGGTTGCGTGTGATACTGGTTCATTGGTGCTTCCTTGTTCCTTGGTTCTAGTCTGCGGCTGCTAGTTCTAATTGACCTCCTGACCTTGTGACCTCGGCTCATTCTTTGACCTCGTCTTCGTCTCATCCTTTGTACGTATTGCTCTCCTGGATTGACCTTGTCTCTGACTGTTGACTTTACATTTGCCCGCTCCATTTGTACTCCCGCTTCTCCTTGTTCTGACCCTTGGCTTGTTGACCTTCCGTATCTTTCCTCTGTGCACTTACATAAGTAAGGGACCGTCACCCAGTTATACCCTGTCGACTAGGGCGGGTAGTGTAAGTAGGCAGAGACAGGGGTTGAGGGTGGAGTCAGAGTGCACCCTCTTTCCTTCCTCTCTGTTCCCTGACACTGCCACACTGGAAAGAGATGAACACTTGGCCCTATCAGGACTTTCAGTCCCCAAGTGTCCTACCACCAGTCACTATACATACAGTAATTCCATGTTTCCACTCTTTGTATTGACTATATAAAATTATACGGAATTGAAACGATAATATGCCACGCTTTAACTCTACAAGAAAGCAATTCCTTCTTCATAATATTTCTGCAATTTTGAAAAAGATTGATCCATAAAATGTAAAATTCATACTATTTATTATTAGATTATTATTTAAGCATGTCTATTGAAACATAATATCAAGTCCTTTCTTCTCTGTGGTCCTCAGAGCCCCCCCCCCCCCCCCCCCCCTTACGTTATACAATAACATAAAAGCAGTAATGTATAGGTTAAGTCCAGAGTAAGACTTTTTGTGCATCCACAGTTATGAAATGTAGATGTCAGCAGCCTTCTGCAGATTTCCAGAATTCGGTTGACGTGCAGAGGATGCAGAATGCACATTAAGCAGTCTATGATATGCTCCTTCAGGAATGCTCATGATGCCTTTATCTCTGTTTGAGATGCTGAGAATGGATTTCCTTAGAGACAAGTATAGTGTATAGTTCTCTAAGAGAATGATACAGTAACACCTGCCATCTAGAAGCAAGAATAAACAGACAATTGTCTGCAAATTAAAGCCGGTGTCTCTAAGTGAATAAAACCAAAGGGTGTTATTGTAAAGGACTCAGCTGGACTGAATTTCCTGGGAGAATACATTCGATGTTACATTTTGCCAAAATTCTTCTTTAAGTTTATGGTTTCAATGGAACACAGAATAGGTAATATCATTTTCTTGGATTTAAGAATCTAGCGATAGTAAACCAATCATACCATGCCTGAAAACAGAAGTTTTGTGGCAAACAGTATACTGTAATGTATTCTCACAGACCATGTACTGTGCTCCTTAGAGAACTGATGAATAATAAAGAGCTACCGAAAAGTAATCATCAACCATGACCCTAAGAGACAGAAGTAACAAATCATTATTTTTGCATAACCTTCTGTTTTTTTACCCAGGCAGAATAAAGACCTGCCACCTTAATGACCATCTTTTTCTTAATCCGATTCTTTCGCTTAATAATACTTGGCACAAGTTGATTTTCATTGACAAGTCATGCCAAGTCATCCCATAATGGTCATGCAACAATGACACCAAGGTGATATAAAATGTAATAATATGTAAAGTGACCCAGAATATGTAAAGTGACCCACTTTTGATAGGCCAGTCCTGTCCTATTACTAAAAGAGAATAAATAAATTGTCGATACTATTAGATGATCATTTAAAGAGGACACCTCACCTCTCCTGACATGGCTATTTTAGTAACTACTTGTATTCCCAGTGTAATAACAATTCTGAAGCATCTATTCTTATGGCTCTATGTTGTGCTACTCTACTAGAAGATTATGAATAAATTGTCAGCAGCTTGCAGTAAAGGTACAGATGGGTGTTATCAGTTGGGGGCTGTCCATGTACAGTCTGACACCAGCAGCACCAATTAGGACCGAGTCAGACACACCTACTACTGGTAACACCCAGCAGTACCTTTACTGCAATTTATTTGTAAACTTCTAGCAGGAATAATTCAGGAATGGCACAGAGTCATATGAAATGATGCTCCAGAGTAGTTACTAAAACCTGACATGTCAGAAGATGTGACAGGTCCTTTGTAAGATATGTATATCTTAAAAAGTAGACTGTGGAAATAGCAACGTTTTTCTAATTATTACCTATTACCAAAAAATGCTATTAGAATAGTAATAGATTGATGCAGTACAGTAAAGGGTTAATCCCAAATTAAGTTAGAGAAAACATTTTACAAAGGAAAGGGGTAGGCTAGCTTTAAACACTGTGTCTTATTGAGGACTGTCTCAAGGACATGTGGCAACTGGCAATAGGATTTTCCCTAAGGTTTCACAATACTTGATGCAATGTGATCTGTACGCCCACGGGGAGAGAGAGAATATGACATACGCAGACCCTATTAGATATCTCATCCTAAAAACCAGAGCAGATGCTGGCAGTTGATAAAGAGGGAAAGCCAAACATAGCCATCTCTTCCGGGCTTATAAATCTCTACAGAGACTACTTGTAGTAGAAACACTTTATAGCAGTTTATAGGGCAGCAAAGGGAATTTTGTCAGGCTTGTGTCATAACGCTAGACACTCAGCAAAAAGTCAATGGAAAAATAATGTCCAACATGTATACAATATCAGATGTATTAGATCAAACCACTTGGGATTTTGAGTTTTGCTTACGTAAAGTAAATCATCCATAGAGATGACTGACAAAATTTAAGCAAATTATGATGAAAGCTTTTAATTGATCTGTAAAGAGTCATGTAGTTCAAGAAAATAAGAAAACTATTATTTTTATAACTATTTTTAAAATATGATTGAGGACGGGATAAATACAAATAATCATTCACAAATGTAGTATATACAATGGTGCATTGGACAAGTTGCTAAGGTTGCACAGTTGGGGTAAGATATCACAACCAAATTATCCTTCTAAGGGTCCATTCACACATCTGTATGTGTTTTGCAGATCCGCGGCTCAGCAAAACACGGACACCGGTAATGTGCGTTCCGCATTTTGAGGACCGGACATTGCCGGCACTTAATAGAAAATGCCTAATCTTGTCCATAATTGCGGACAAGAATAGGACATGTTCTATTTTTTTCAGGAACGGAATTGCGGACCCGGAAGTGCGGATCCGCATTTCCGGATATGAACAGCACATCGTGTGGCCCCATAGAAATGAATGGGTCCGCAATTCCATTCCACAAAATGCGGAACAGAATTTCGGACGTGTGAATAGAGCCTAAGGCTAAAGAAGTGTTCCTCAGGAGCTACATGTAGCTTTTGGACCCTTGCACGTGGCTCTTCAGCAGTTGGCAACTGCTGATAATAGATGTGTACAAAAGGCAAGCAGTAGCAGTGGAGACATAGAATCTTAAAGGGCCACTTTCTGGATACTGTTGATCAATGTATGTGTAAGATGCTTAAGATGACTAATTGAATTGCTGTGCCATTATCTTAATTTTATAAGGCATGGTCCCTTGTTTGCAAAGTCTTTTGTGCTAGTCCACACAGAGGTCTTGTCTATAAAATGGCTTCTGATGGAGGGTCATGTGAACAGGCAAATCCTCTCCATGTCATGTCTCCTCCATTCAAATATACTGCTCCTCTCACCTGCAAATATACTGCTCCTGTCATTGAATGGAGGAGGTCGAGTGATGCGTCTGGTCAAATGATCCTCCATCAGTAGCCATCTTATGGACAGGACCTCTATTGCGAACAGTCCAGAAAATTTGCCCCAAAAGAGGGAATGCCTCAGGAAATATAGAAAATTGCACAGAATATCAACAAAGGCTATATTAGTAAGTGCCATATAGTCATCTTATATACATATTGGTCACACGTAGCCAGCAAGTGGCCAACCTCTTTAAAACATCTATTCAATGCATGGTAATACAATGGAGATGGAAGGTAATGGTGTTTGTCTCTTAATTTTAAATATGTATTCTCCTGTACCACGACAGGTCAGTGGCCTCAGGTATTTCATGTAGATCTGTAGCTTAATCCTAGGTAGAGGATGTGTGTCAACTGCCTCCAGAGTTAAGCATGGTTGATAACAACAATGATGATGTCAGCGGACTACATTTTAGAAATCCATGCAACCAAATCTAAGCATTTCTGCAAAAGTAGGCTCAACTCACACAATTGCCATAGCTTCTGTTTTTAATGGAGGTCATGAAGCTGTGATAGACCCATCTTAGGACAGAGCTACCTACCTCCCTACCAGGGTTAATTTGGCCTTTGCACATGGTCATGTCCCAACTAAGTCCAGATGGAAAGACTTGACAAGATTTAAAGGGGTTGCTTGAGAATGGAGCTGGGATGACATACTGGACACTGCCCAATGGACGACTAGTGCTGCTTTTTTAGAAGACAGACTTTAAATAAAGTCATATAACTTCAATTATTTTTGGCTTGTCTATGTAAATTGCATTAACCACAAAATTCTGCTTTTCAGTTGAAGAGGTTATCCAGGAATTTTTTATCCTCAGGATAGGTGATCAAAATTAGATTAGCGGGGTTCCGACTCCCAGGACCCCCCCCCCTCTTCCCACCGATCAGCTGTCGGAAGAGACTGCAGTGCTCTGTGAACGCTTAGGCCTCTTCCTAGGCCAGTGCTGTTACTGTAAATTGGTCACATGGCCTAGCTGTAGCTCAGTCCCATCCAGGGCTGAGCTGCAATACCAAGCACAGCCACTATTAAATGTATGGCACTGTGTTTGGTAAGCTGTGAAGAGGCCTCAGCACTCACGGAGCTCCGGTGATTGACCCCACTGATCTGATATTAATGACTTATCCTGAGGATAGGCCATCAATATATTAAATTCCTAGATAACCTCTTTAATAAATACAAAATATTAGAGTAACTTGTCCCGTTTCTTGGTTTTTGGCCTTCATGTTCACTGGTAACTCAAAGTGATATTCTATTTCCTTAAATGAAAAATTGTTGGTTAATGGAAACCCATGGTAGCCATTAGATAGGACATTTCCCAGAGAAATAAACCTAAAAATCAATATGATAGTAAAACTAGAAAATCTAATTTATTGTTAATGTGACTATGTATTGCGTTCCTATATCATGGATTTGATTATAGAACATTTGCTAGCATTCATTATATGTGTAAAAAGCACTTTGGATTTAATAGTGAAGTTACCTTCCAGCTAATTGGTGTCAAGGATATTCACTATTATTATTCAGATAACAAAATAGCTTAGCTTTTTTTTTTCTTTTTAAACCAACATCCGTGGAACAATTTTCCTCAACATATTAGAATGAAAAAGGGCTGCCAAACTGTTTGGATGAGATGAAATGTCATCTTAAGACTCCGATGGAAGCAGACTCTTGAGAATACACCCTGAAGAATAACTAGTAAAATACTTGCTTTGTATTATCCTGGAAAATGTTTGAAATAAGCAAGTGTGGGAGGAATCCAGATTACTAATGGGAAAACATACAAATTTCATGCAGAAATTGTCCTAGCTGGACTTTAAATATGGTTTTACTTATTTATGGATTTTCATGGTGCAAGTCAGGATAGGTTCACATCATGTTTTTGTCCTATGTTTAAAGGGAACCTGTCACCAGTTTTATGGTGTCCTAACTAAGGGCAACATAAATAAGTGACTGATTAGCTTAGCAAAATGCTGAGTCACTTTCTTTAATTGACCCAGTCAATCTGCCAACATCTTGTATTGAAAAGCTCCAGCTGATAATGATGAGTCATGAATATTCATGAGCTCCTGACTCTCCCCGCCTACCTGCTGCTGAATGACAGTTATTTTCCATATGAATCAGCAGTAGGTGGGCAGGGGAGTGGCAATAGCTCTGAATTTAATATACGCTGGACTCAATGACATTACGCTGGACTCAAATCAGCTCATTAGCATGCGGCATCTTTGTGTATATTATGAGCTAACCGTCTGTCACACCAGTAAGTGAATACATCTAAGGCACTTTTTAGTAGTTGTATGATTGTATATAATTAGTTAGATTATAATCAAATATCCACATGACAGGTTCCCTTTAAAGCCTATTTCACACTGCTGGCAGGCTGTGCCGACAAAGTTCTGTGGATTAGGCATTACTGGATGTTACTGGAAAGCCTACCGGCCTCATTGACTATCCACCACTCATAATCAATAGGGCCAGCAGGCATTCTGGTAAAAACCAGTTATGCTGGACCCAGAGAGCTCTGGCAGGTTGAACTCTGTGGAACTGCTGCCGGCAATGTGAGACAAGATATATCCTGCAGAGTCCAGTGGGAAAAAAAAACAATATGTTAATGTATACTTTTTATTTTATCAACTGGAACTCTATGGTGATGAATGCCACTATATGGCATCTGTCAGAGGCACCCATTTAAAAAGTTTTTTGTATTTTGTATATGTATATGTTCTAGCTTCTGTGTTAAATTTCACTAATATTCAATCTATTTTGTTAAAACGGATGTATAGGATAAAACAAAAACATGGGTATTTTCTTCTGAAAACAATAATACCCATGCCTATGGGTTGTGCTGTCTCCTTAATGGTGAAAATATGACACTGTACGAATGTGTAATGAGTTCATTTGATGCTTCCCGACTAAAGTTCTTGGCTCTTTAATTCCTTTAGGACAGAAATAGGCAGCTTTCCAGATGTGGTGAAGCTAAATGCTTCCATATGCTTTGGGAGCCAATAATCTGTCAAAGCCAGAGCTATGGTGCAGTCAATTGTTGTTGGCTGTAGTCAATCTCAATCATATTTACTTCTTACTCACATATTTTTGTGTTGTATTAAACATACTGTGAAAATGAAACTGAGCAAACTGAATCATTAATAAGCTGCCAATAGAATAGAATTGCACAGCATAGAAGGTAGGCAAGGTGCCACTGGAAGGGTTCTTCAACCACGTAATGCAATGTATCTATTCAAGTGTGCCCTGGATTTTACTCGTCTGAATCATTGATAAAAGCAGCCTTACTTCAATCCAAAGTACAAAGAGTTTTAGGTAACTGTGGTAAACTATGTGGCATGTAGGTTATGCTCTTCTGGAATACTCCTCCTGAAGAAGCTGTGGTAAAGAGGTGGTGATGTTATCCTTCTGTGTTAGTTCCGTGCCTTTTAATAAAATATATATTTTGAAAGTAAATAATTAGAGGTGAAAGAATTTCTCAAAATTTGGGTTGGCTCCAATTCGGTCAAATCAGTTATCAAATTAGATTTGGCCCAAATAAATTGAAATTGATCTGAAAAGTCACGTATGACACTCAGAGGCCTCCTAGGATTGTATCCAACCCCTTTCAATCTATTTAATGCTAAGACAGCATCAGTAACGTCAAAGTGACGGATGACAGTCGGTACTAGCAAACAGCCTGGTAAATAACACAGTGAACTGTCAGATTATTCATTTTTTTTAAGTTAAAAAAGAAAGGTCCAAAAATGATCCCTTTTTGGTAGTAGATGCCTTCTTCTCTGAAATGTAAAATGGCAGGTGCCATGTTGTGTGTTTCGTGCGGGACAAATCCTAAAAGTTTAGGATTCGCCATGATCTGAATCTTTTGGGAAATTCATAACACATTTGATTCCTGCTGAATCAATTCGCTCATCTCTATTAAGAGGATATTAATTGTGAGGTATTTTAATAGTATTTTGTTGTCCTGCTATTTATTACAGAGAATGAAGGGACCCATATGCATTAACAACATTTTAAAGCTTTCGAATTGCAATCAGTACAATATTTCTTTCATTGACTTCCAGATGGTGATTTATTTTTATTTTTTTATCAATTCTAGTTGTGTTCACCATTTTTCTGCCACCTATTGGTCCAATTAAGATGAATACTTCTAGTGACTAGAAGTCATTTCGAACCAGTCCTATTAACTATACAAACACATGAATAGTCAAACACATGAATAGTACAATTAATGCTGAGTTCAGGTGAGTAATTTTTATCTGTATACTTACTCCTGTTCCCCGGCTGTATGCCCACAAACCAGTCATACGATGCATATGGAGTAGCCTTGGAGTCCTCTCCATTATGTGTATGCACTCTGGAGTCCTCTTTCTATGCCAGTTTACAGGCTGAGGAATAAAGGTGAGTATACAGATATAAATTATTAATCTTAGCTCAGCGTCATCTGTACTATTTATGTTTTAGTATAGTTCATAGGGTTTGTCCGAGGTGAAAGTGTCCCTTTAAGAACTCATTTTCTTTAGCTGAAATTTAACCACAAACTACAACAAGCAATTTAAGAGAAGTGCTGGCCCTACTCTCTGATAAGTATTTGGAGGCAATAGTCTTGTGGTGTTTAGCTATCACCCAAGGCACTGTCCACCAGTCGCTCTTTGACTTCTGTTTTTGTTTTTAATGGAACCAAACCATCTACAATTTAATATTTTCATTGCACATAAAATGCCAACACAAAAAGATAATCATTAAAAACCAAACTCAGCATCTTTAAAAGTCAACACACAGTTTTCTCTTACCTTTCTCCTACTATCACTTCTGTTCTTGGCTTTAAAAAAGTAATAAAAATAGGGACTGTGACACAGTGAGGGGTTGTGTCTGGCAAGGCAGGTATTTTCCTCCCAGCATGTGCGGCTGGGCTGGTTTCCAGCCAGGTGAGGTCAAATACCGGACCGGAGTTTAAGTGTCGGTCTGGGTTTTGGCAGCACCTGGCTGTCCTTAAATAGGTAGCTGGGATCAGCAGAGATGTCTCTGTTTTTGGCATATGAGACTTTGTGCCATGCTGGAGGGCTGAGAGCCACATGCTGGGGAAAAAGGCCCCCTAAAGCCTGCTGTGGACTAGTGAAGGATGAACATCTGCCGGGGCGGTGCGCGAACGCGATCAAATGTTCGTGAACCGCAAGTTTGCAGCGGGTCCCATTCATTTTAATGGCAGGTGACCCTTCAGCTCATATTTACAGCCAAGAAATAATTACTAGAAGTGCACAAATAGTCCCACAACATGGACAGTGACATACCAGATGTATTATTCAAATTTGCGATCTCCATTCATTTTTGTTTTCAATGCAAAATATCAGCAATATAATTTTCGCATACGCGCATGCGCAAATGCACTATACAGTACCCAAATACACTATAAATCAATCAGTTTTTTGGGGGCGACGACTGGTATATCACACCATTAGAAATTATTTGTTCCAATAACGCTTGTCCCTCTGTATACCTGCAGTATCGCAGCAGAACCGCATACAACTGCCGCACAATACAAATGCACTATAATATACTTTCTAACATAGAAAGTATATCATAACATTGTACAAGGAAGGAAATCCATTCGAATATACATGAAGATAAAACGTAACCTTTAATAATTTTACTATGAGGGTCCATTCACACGTCCGTGAGTGTTTTGCGGATCCGCAAAACACGGACAGTGGCAATGTGCATTTCGCAATTTGTGGACCACACATCGCCGGCACTATAATAGAAAATGCCTAATCTTGTCTGCAATTGCGGACAAGAATAGGACATATTCTATTTTTTTGCGGAAATGGAAGCACAGATGCGGAAGTGTGGATCCTCGGATGCTGACAACACATTCCGGCCTCATTGAAAATGAATGGGTCTACACCCGTTCCGCAAAATTGCGGAAAGGATGCGGACCCATTTTGCGAACGTGTGAATGGAAAAGATATCCCTCAAAATGAAAATAAATGAAATAATTAAAGTTAACCTAAAAGCATAGATGTGGTAGGCAATAACAAGTGCCCGGCGGCACTAAATCAGGTGATCAGCGGCACCAAATCGGAAAACCATATGTTCTACCACAATCCGGGGGGGTTCCAGTGCACATCCATGAATCCCGGAGGGAAAGCAAAAAACATCTATCCCTGGGCTAGATGATGATGTGGTATTGAAGGACAGGGTGGGCAAAGAACTGTCCCTGATATTGCCCTACAGGGGGGGTGCTATTCTGGCCCTGATAGCCTAACCACAGACCACCCGCCCTGATAAGAGCGACCCTGTCAGGAATCTTAGCCTATATAAAAATGGCCCTAGTAAGCCCCTAGCCCCTAGGCCCCTGACTTCCACTATATAGAGCTATGTGTTTTTGACTCATTATAAAAGTATATTATAAGTATATTGCACCCCTCTGTGTATCACACATATAGATAGCACACCTATACTAGTGCTTAAAATGAATTTTGTGTCCCTATTAGCTAGCGTTTGGTGTCCCTAACAGCCTGTCCCTGCTCCACACAGCAACCTCTCCCTACACTGGCAAAACACTGAATGTAAAATGGCGGCCAGATCAGGTTTATATATAAGGTAGGGGGTATGTCCATGTGCTGAAACTTCTCATTTGGCTGTCCTGTACCACCTGATGGATGTGTCATGGGTCAAAGTTCTTTACAATGTACAAACCGGATTCCAAAAAAGTTGGGACACTATACAAATCGTGAATAAAAACTGAACGCAATGATGTGGAGATGGCAAATGTCAATATTTTATTTGTAATAGAACTTAGATGACCGATCAAACGTTTAATCCGAGTAAATGTATCATTTTAAAGGAAAAATACGTTGATTCAAAATTTCACTGTGTCAACAAATCCCCAAAAAGTTGGGACAAGTAGCAATAAGAGGCTGGAAAAAGTAAATTTGAGCATAACGAAGAGCTGGAAGACCAATTAACACTAATTAGGTCAATTGGCAACATGATTGGCTATAAAAAGAGCTTCTCAGAGTGGCAGTGTCTCTCAGAAGCCAAGATGGGTAGAGGATCACCAATTCCCACAATGTTGCGCAGAAAGATAGTGGAGCAATATCAGAAAGGTGTTACCCAGCGAAAAATTGCAAAGACTTTGCATCTATCATCATCAACTGTGCATAACATCATCCGAAGATTCAGAGAATCTGGAACAATCTCTGTGCGTAAGGGTCAAGGCCGTAAAACCATACTGGATGCCCGTGACCTCCGGGCCCTTAAACGACACTGCACCACAAACAAGAATGCTATTGTAAAGGAAATCACAGAATGGGCTCAGGAATACTTCCAGAAACCATTGTCAGTGAACACAATCCACCATGCCATCCGCCGTTGCCAGCTGAAACTCTACAGTGCAAAGAAGAAGCCATTTCTAAGCAAGATCCACTAGATCAGGCGTTTTCACTGGGCCAGGGATCATTTAAAATGGAGTGTGGCAAAATGGAAGACTGTTCTGTGGTCAGACGAGTCACGATTCAAAGTTCTTTTTGGAAATCTGGGACGCCATGTCATCCGGACCAAAGAGGACAAGGACAACCCAAGTTGTTATCAACGCTCAGTTCAGAAGCCTGCATCTCTGATGGTATGGGGTTGCATGAGTGCGTGTGGAATGGGCAGCTTGCATGTCTGGAAAGGCACCATCAATGCAGAAAAATATATTCAGGTTCTAGAACAACATATGCTCCCATCCAGACGTCATCTCTTTCAGGGAAGACCCTGCATTTTTCAACAAGATAATGCCAGACCACATTCTGCATCAATCACAACATCATGGCTGCGTAGGAGAAGGATCCGGGTACTGAAATGTCCAGTCTGCAGTCCAAATCTTTCACCTATAGATAACATTTGGCGCATCATAAAGAGGAAGGTGCAACAAAGAAGGCCCAAGACGATTGAACAGTTAGAGGCCTGTATTAGACAACAATGGGAGAGCATTCCTATTTCTAAACTTGAGAAACTGGTGTCCTCGGTCCCCAGACGTCTGTTGAGTGTTGTAAGAAGAAGGGGAGATGCCACACAGTGGTGAAAATGGCCTTGTCCCAACTTTTTGGGGATTTATTGACACCATGAGATTCTGATTCAACATATTTTTCCCTTAAAATGGTACATTTTCTCAGTTTAAACTTTTGTTCCATGATTTATGTTCTATTCTGAATAAAATATTAGAAGTTGGCACCTCCACATCATTGCATTCAGTATTTATTCACGATTTGTATAGTGTCTCAACTTTTTGGGAATCCGGTTTGTAAAAGAATATGGCGGGTGTGAATTTCTCCATATGTTCACATGTTCAGCGAATCGCGAACACGCAAAGTTCGCTGCGAAACGACCTCCGGGCGAACCACAAGGCCATCTCTACTGTGGACTCCTGGAGGCAGAACTGCCAGCAAGGTGACTTGTGTTATATGAACTTTCCATTGTGTGTGAATTAACACCAAGACTGCAAAGTTATGTGCTGTTTTGTGCAATTGCCTTAAGTGTGAATAAACACTAACATTTTGAGTTAAGAACTTGTATTTTGCCTCTGTACTGCGCCCGCTTACCCTATCTACCAGAGTGAAACCCTACAGGCAGTGGCGTACCGCCCATAGAGGCAGACCACGCCACTGCTATGGGGCCCGCGGCACTGGGGGGCCCGTAGCGCAGATAAGGTCCTGCCCACTGATGACCTGCAGCCGGCTATGCGGCTGCTTTTCTCCCCAGGGCCCCCCCCCCATGTTTAGCTGAATCGCCTCCCAGAGGCGCGGCTAAGTCCTAGACACCCGCCCCCCTCCTCAGCGCTGCGCTCTGAAACACCCGATCCTCCTCTCGTCGGCGTCCCAAATCCCGCGCAGGCGCAGTGCCGGCGATTGCCTGCGCCTGCGCTCTGATAATACGGCTGAGGGCAACAGCTTCAACATCGTCACTGGGCATGCGCCGAGCCCAGTGACGATGTTGAAGCTGTTGCCCTCAGCCGTATTATCAGAGCGCAGGCGCAGGCAATCGCCGGCACTGCGCCTGCGCGGGATTTGGGACGCCGACGAGAGGAGGATCGGGTGTTTCAGAGCGCAGCGCTGAGGAGGGGGGCGGGTGTCTAGGACTTAGCCGCGCCTCTGGGAGGCGATTCAGCTAAATGATGGAGGCGTTAGTAGTTTTCATATTTAGGCGGGCACGGCACTAATCAGAGGGGCACCGTGGAGAAAGAAAAACGCCCCTCTGGGCTCCAGTCCTTACAGCAAGAATCGATTTTTAGAAGAAAGGACAAGACTGACATGGAAAAGAAGAACACAGATGGAAAAAAGGTACTTTATTAAACATGGATCCATGAGTACCTTTTTTCCATCTGTCTTGTTCTTTGGATTGTGAGTCTTGTCATTTCTTCAAAAAATCGATTCTTATGATATGTAAATGACGCTGTAAGGAGCCCAGAGGGGCGTTATTCTTTCTCCACTGTGCCCAGGAACGCCCCTCTGAAGTGCCGTGCCCGGCTAAATTTGAAAACTAATAACGCCTCCAAGTTCATCTAAATCTCCTCCCAAATCCGATCCTCCTCTCGCTGGCATCCCAAATCCCGCGCAGGCGCAGTGCCGGCGATTGCCTGCGCTATGATAAGATGACTGACGGCACTGCGCCTGCGCGGGATTTGGGATGCCGGCGAGAGGAGGATCGGGGTGTTTGCCGCAGAGCGCGGCACTGAGGAGGGGGGTGTTGAGCACTTAGCCGCGCCTCTGGGAGGCGATTTAGATGAACTTGGAGGCGTTATTAGTTTTTAAACTTAGCCGGGCACGGCACTTCAGAGGGGCGTTCCTGGGCACCGTGGAGAAAGAATAACGCCCCTCTGGGCTCCTTACAGCTTCATTTACATATCATAAGAATCGATTTTTTGAAGACATGACAAGACTCACAATCAAAAGAACAAGACAGATGGAAAACAGGTACTCTGTTAAACATGGATTCATGAAAAAAAAAATTGGGGGTAAATTGCTAGTGACAGATTCCCTTTAAGGCTACTTTCACACTTGCGTTCAGAGCGGATCCGTCTGGTGTCTGCACAGACGGATCCGCACCTATAATGCAAACGCTTAGATCCGTTCAGAACGGATCCGTTTGCATTAACATGAACAAAAAAAAAAAAACATTTTTTTTTTTGTTCATGATAGTGCAAACGGATCCGTTTTGACTTTACATTGAAAGTCAATGGGGGACGGATCCGTTTGAAAATTGAGCCACACTGTGTCAACTTCAAACGGATCCGTCCCCATTGACTTACATTGTAAGTCTGGACGGATCCGTTTGCCTCCGCACGGCCAGGCGGACACCCGAACGCTGCAAGCAGCGTTCAAGTGTCCGCCTGCTGAGCGGAGCGGAGGACAGACGGTGCCAGACTGATGCATTCTGAGCGGATCCGCATCCACTCAGAATGCATTAGGGCTGGACGGATCCGTTCGGTGCCACTTGTGAGAGCCTTCAAACGGAACTCACAAGCGGAGACCCGAACGCAAGTGTGAAAGTAGCCTAACATGGCACCCCAAATAAGGAGACCTGCAGGCTGCAGCAGATATCCCATGTGACAGGTCACCCCCAGGAAACCCCTAACAGTTTCTGTAGGTCATGTATAAATTTATTTAATGGGGGTGTGGCATGGGAGAAGCAAAGTCAGGAAGTGGGAGGGGCCATGGTGGGTAGTGGGCGGGGTTAAGGGGCCCAATTCAGATTTTTGCTATGGGGCCCAGTGATTCCTATGTACGCCTCTGCTACAGGATACATAGGATAATCAGTTTATGATAGATCCATAAAGTGAGAGCATAGAACTAAGATTTGCCATCACTTCATAAACAGTGAGGTTCCAACCTCTAGGACTCCAAATGACCACCTGAATCAAAGGACAGCAGTCCTCACTTTGTGGATTGTCCAGGAATAGAAAAACATGGCTTCTTTCTTCCTAAAATAACACCATACCTGTCCATAGGGTATGTGGTATTGCAATTCACTGTTCAGTTCAATGAAGCTAAGTTGTAATAACCTGTCATATTAGGGATTAGTGAGGCCCTGAACTTTACCTGTACCACTGTCCCTACATGCTTCCTAAAAGACAGCTCACAGCTGGATATTGGTCCCTTTCTAACTAAGTTCAAGGGTCTACAGAGAACAAAGCAGGGATAAAATAACAAACATATTGACAGATACGCAGAGCAGAAACTGACGGGATGGGTCAGAACCAGAACAGAACTGGATGGATAAGAGATAAGTCCAAAAAGCTGAAGTCAATACCAGGAGAATCAGATCAAAAGCCAAAGCAGAAGCCAGAATGCAGAAACATACCAAGCCAAGAAGTCAAACCTGGAAGTTACATCAGGTCCAACTTGTCAGGCAAATGGGATAGTAAACAGAACATGCCAAAGTCTAGAATATCCTTAGATTATAGCAGGTTATATAAATAACACCTTAATCGCAGACAACTGTGACCAGTAGGTGCCTGTTTAAATAGGGTGCTCCCTAGGTCACATGGGACATCAACCCATGTGACCTGTGACATCAAAACACTGGCTCCCGACCCCCCCTGATTGGCTGGTGCTTCAGCTCATGGAGCCCAGCCCATTACTAGGCAACAGGACATCAGCAGCAAAGACCACAGTGGAGCGCACCTGATAGCAATATACAGTAGGGCCGAGATGCCGGTGGGGCGGTAGCAAGTGAAGCGCTCCAGGAAAGACCGTTATCTGCCAATCGGACATCGGCAGCAGAGGCCCAGGAGAGCGTGGCTACCGGGTCCCATGAAGCTCAGACCGAAGTGCTGGTGGTGCTGCCTTCTAGCAGGGTGTTTCCGTCGGCCAGTGACATAACCCTTGGACAAGCATGGCATTGTTTCTGCAAGAAAGCAGCCATGTCTTTCTGATCCTTTATGAATTCCCACACTTTAAGCCAGGGATGCCCAACCTGCGGCCCTCCAGCTGTTGTAAAACTACAACTCCCACAATGCACTGCTGTAGACTGATAGCTGTAGGCTCTCCAGGCATGCTGGGAGTTGTAGTTTTGCAACAGCTGGAGGGCCGCAGGTTGGGCATTCCTGCTTTAAGTACTCAGGCTCTTTCATTCTGTAGATCGATAGGGGTCCTTGCAGTCAGATCCACACTAGTCAGTGATGCTAAAATGGGTCCTGGCAGTAAAACCCCCATTAATTAGTGATAGTTGAATGTCTCTTCTATATATCTCCCCTGCCCAAACATTATCTAAGCGTTGCTTTTACTCCAAAGGTATAAAATACATATCGGAAATAAAAACATTTGCCATTTCACATTCGATGCCAGCATGTAAATGAGTTTGATCTTTTCTCCGCGAGGAGTCAAACATGGAGAAATTTAGCACCTGGGAAGAAAAGCACAGAATTAATCATGCAAATTAGATTTTATATTTTATTCATTTCTTTTTAGAGCTATGGTTTGATATATAAAGTTGTTTCTTTCCACAGTTACATAGCTGTTATATAAATACATATGCAGCAATCTAGAGCTGGGCCTATGCAGAACCCATGACTGCCCCTCTGTGGTTACTGTGGGGTTATAGATGGGGGGTCCTAGCTCACGCTTTCCAATCCACCTACCCCAAACATCTTTACCTCTCCACTGACACTATAATATCATTAGGGTCCCCTGCTGCTTGCTCTTTCTAAAACAGATAACACATATTTATGGCAAGGATAAGATCCAGAAGGAGTCCATTACTTCTGCTTAAATGCAATGTGCTGACCGAGCTTAGCTGCATCATGACTATCATGGTAAGGGGCCCATGAACCTTCTTGCCTGAGGGCTCAGATCATTCTCGTGCCATAATATATATTCATATACTATCATAAGTATATTTTATTTGCCTCACCTTAATGACATTACCTTCCTCCAACAAAATGTATAGCACAACTAACCAAGGTAAGATAATGAACAAAATAAATACTTGCTCATTCCAGAACACGTGCCACTATGTGAATGAGATAATGGAAACACCAAAGGGTATTTTAAATGTGTTTTTCATTTTCTAGCCATACTCTATGCATTGTGCATAAGAAGAATCCCATGTTATGCATTGGTGTATGTATACATTGCAAATTGCTATGCAGCTCACTTCTGGAGGTATGTGGCCACATTGGCTGTATTCAACATATGGAGAAAGAGCTAATCTGAGAGAAGATTGATCTCTATGGGAAACTTGCTGTCAGTACACATTGACTCAAATTCCAAGTACTAGTTAAAGTAAATATACTGGAAACAGTATTCAGGGTCCAGTCTACAGTAGGTTTGAAATAAATGCAAGCGTGCAGAAAAACAAGGTTTACCATAGGGATCAATTTTTTGTATGGTTGGGGCTGATTTAGATGTGCTCACCAAAAAGTAAGAACTAGTATCCTACTGTAGATAACAATAGATAGATAGATACATATGACATAGATAAAAGACAGACAGATGCCAAAGACAGGTATTAACAATGTATATACAAAATTTTTCCGCTCCATAAGACGCACAACCCAAAAATGGGGAAAAATGGCAGTGCTTCTTATGGAGCAAATACTAATGACTGCTTCCATTATTGAAGATGGCTGTACATTGTCTATACCCACCACTTCCTGGTCTTCTTCCGGGCGCCACATCAGGTCACAGTGAAGCATTAGGCCGGCAGAAGACCAGGGAGCAACAACTAAAAGTGCTATCCAGAGCAGGAGATGTAAGTTAATGTATTTTACTTTTTTTCGTCTCATTAGGCTTGGGAGTCTGATCTGAGGTCTGAGGAGAAATGGAAGTATGATGGGGTATAATCTGAGGTCTTAGGAGGAATAGAGGTCTGATTCAGAGGTCTTATGGAACTTGGGGGTCTGATGGGGTTCTGATCTGATGTATGAGGAGGAATGGGGTTCTGATCTGAGGAGGAATGGGGTTCTGATCTGAGGTCTGAGGGGGGATGGGGTCTGATCGGGGTCTAATCTGAGGCCTGAGGAGGAATGGGGGTCTGACACAGAGGTCTGATGGAGCTTGTGGATTTGATATGAGGTCTGCTGGAGCTTGGGGTCTGATGGAGGTCTGATATGAGGTTTAATGAAAATATTTTTTTCTTATTTGCACCTTTATTCCTTTATTCCTATGGTCCTTTGCATCTTATGGAGCGAAAATCTACAGCACCATTCACATCTGCCTCCCCCTTCTAACGCATAGACGAACATGTGCAAAATATGCCTAGACTAGCATAAATAGATTTGTACCATATATGTATGTGGTTTTTTATACAGTTGGGTAAAAGTTGCAGTAAACTATGCTATTTAACTCAACTGGAACTTCAGGATCCTGATGTATTTCTGCCAATCCTATCATAGGATAGGAACCTGACGTATACACTGTCATGACCATAACCATATCTTTTTGGCATAGGATTCCTATGCCAAAAAGATATGGTTATGGTCATGACAGTGTATATGTCAGGTGATTTTCCTGGCATGTGTGCCGACATTACTCTGAGACTACTCCACAAATGTGCTTTGATTGTAATCTTAATATTTCCTGGGAAGCTTTTTATCAATCTTGAATGACATTTTGTAGAAGGCGGAGAAATGTACTGTAAGTACATTATTTGCCGTAAGGTAATGTAAATATTTTAGCTGCATGAAATATGTCATTTCATTTCAAAAGAGGTTCCTAAGCAAGTATTGTGTGAATTTTACAAAATGTCACACTACCTGTAGCATCATGTTTTTTTATGACAATGAAACTTTACTATAGGAGATACCTAATCCCATACCTTTTTAGTAGCTTTATTAATCCAGTAGATGGAGTAAACTTAGACAAGCTATCTGGACCTACATCAAATTATCACAATCGTTCATTTTAGATGTGTGGTACTCGGCACTACCATTTCTACATCTAGCTACTATCTCTAATGACTAGCAAAGAATGTAATCTGTGTTTTTAACTCCAGGTCCTCTCATACTGTGCCTTAATAATGTATTATGCAACTGTTATTACATGTAATGTTCCTGCTTGTTCAGCCGGTGGCAGTATACCTGCTGGCAGAGATATTTAGTCATAACAGAACTTACCATTCTACCCCCCCCCCCCCCCATTAGGCAGAAGTGGGCTAGTCACAGGAAGCTGTAGAGAGAGAGTTGAGAGGTGGAGTTGAGAGCTGGAGCGAGAAAGTGAAGCAGAATGGTGCGGTGAGGGAGCGTTTTCCCCTCACTGCTGCAGGAGCTTTGGGAAAGTAGCTCAGATAGCAGCATACTCCTGATATATAAATAGACTTAGTACCTCTGAGGAAATGGTGCCAAAGACACCCTACTCGGCAAAGTGGGTCACAGGATCCATCATTCTCATAAGAAACAGTAGCTGAAGCTGATAGGAACCAAAGTATTCAAGTTTACCTGCCAGTAATGTTTGCTTGGCACAAGTTTATTGCAACTTTATTCAAGTCTGGAATCCAAGTACACCACCAACTACAACGCCTTTGTTGCTACAGAGCCTAGTCCCGGGGAGTGACAGTATCCTGGTATGAGCACTGTGACACAAACTATTAAGGCATCACCACTTGGCATTCCTCACCACTGGGACTCGATCGCCCTGGGGGGCCACCCACCCCAGGTCTGGTGCAGAGATAGACATTTTTGTCCAGCTTTATACCACTTATTGGTTGGCTTAGTTCGAGACACAATTTTATGTCAAAATTGTGGCACAATTTGGCACAAAATGTTGCAATTTAGACAACACCACTTTCTCACAAAGTCATGCCCATTTTCCGTTAAGACAACTTGTCTGGCTAGGCACAGATAAGATCTCTAAAGATACTTTTGTGCACTGAACCCCAAAATCTAGGTGCACTCACATTGGGCCATTGTGTATTCACTGGCACTCTCAATTTGGAGAGAACCCAGGAGAACAATATGCTCTACATGCAGAGTCATGGACTCCATGTTAGCAACTAGAGTTTGCCATTATCGTCTTTAGTCAGAGAAAAATTGAAGCACAGAATTAAATTTGTAGTTTTTCAACATAGCACATTAGGAACCTTGCTACAAAACATACTTGTTAAAAAATGACAGCTATTTTAGTACAAATAACTGAGTAATTGAGGCTGCACTGCAAATTCCTATTAGCGGAGCTTTTAATTTAGATTAGTTTGACTGTGCTCTATTGTGTTGTGGTGAATTGTACTTCTTTGCTCTTTTTTCCCCCATTCAATGAAAACATGTTTGACAATACTAAACAAGATTAATATTAAATGGCTTGATTGTATTGTATAATATGTTTTTACTGTATTTATATTAAAACCTGAAAAAGATATGACATACTGTAATTAGGAGATTAATGGAAACAGTAAGCAATACCACAATGGAAGAGGAAAGATATATAAACTGCACAATAGCTGAAAAGCAGTCTGTACAAGACAAATGTATCAAGCACCAAGCACTAGAAAACAATCTGTTATGTAAAATATAAAAGCAAAGATGAATAGTAAAAATACCAATGCTACTAATAGTTATTCCTTAATTGGCCAGCACCATCATTATGGGCAGGCTGCACTCGTTCACTTTGAGGGCCCAAATGTAGATGTATGTGCATGATCCGGCGGTGAGACGCACACCTATCTGATATTAGTAGCACATCCTTTTACAGCTTACGTGTTTTGATTTTTCAATTCAAAACATGTAAGCTGATTTTTAACTAGAGTGGATGTTCAGGTTTGACAGGTTCGGCCGACCTTCACAAAAAAGTTCAAGTTCGGGACCCAAACTTGACCCGAACTTGACCCCGAACCCGAACTCCATTGAAGTCAATCGGGACCCGAACTTTGGAGCACTAAAATGTCTCTAAAAAAATCATGGAAAGGGCTAGAGGGCTGCAAAAGGCAGCAAAATGTGGTTAAGAGCATGGCAAGTGCTCTGCAAACAAATGTGGAAAGGGAAATGACTTAAAATAACATAAAATACGTAAAAATAAAAAATAATAATCTTGATCTAGGAGGAGCAGGTCCATATGGAGTAGGAGGTTAGGAGGCGGTGGATGTGGCGGTGTAGGTGGAAGCAGCGGTGGAGGAGGAGGAGGTAGCCAACACTGTTTTTTGGTTTATTTTTTTATTTTATTTTATTTTTTAATTTTTTTTGTTCAAATTTGAGTAGACCCCAAAACATTGGGAAATATAAAAAATAAAACAAAGAGAAAGTGCGCTGGAGTACAACAATGGCTGGGTGAGGCCGGTATACATGTCTATTCTGCACAAGGTACGGACAAGTCTTGTGGGATACCTGCCTGGTTCATTTTTTATGAATGTGAGCTTGTCCACATTGGCTGTGGACAGCCGGCTGCGCTTGACTGTGATGACGCCCCCTGCCGTGCTAAACACACGTTCAGACAATACACTGGCTGCAGGACAGGCCAGCACCTCCAAGGCATAAAGGGCAAGCTCAGACTATGTGCCCAATTTGGAGACCCAGAAGTTGAAGGGGTCAGACCCATCAGTCAGTACGTGTAGGCGTGTGCACACATACTGCTCCACCATGTTGCTGAAAAGTGCTAGTTGTTGCGGCGTGCTGACAAAGATTTTCCACATTTCGGCCATGCTAACCCTGCCTTCTGAGGTGCTGGCGGTGCCCCAGCTGCGTTGGTGACCTCTTCCTCCTCCTCTGCCTTCGCCTTGTGCTTCCACTGTGCCCCCGGTATCAGGTGGGAATGCCATCAGCAGCGCGTCTACTAGAATGCGCTTGTACTCGTGCATCTTACGATCACGCTCCAGTGATGGAAGTAAGGATGGTACGTTGTCCTTGTAACGGGGATCCAGCAGCATGGCCACCCAGTAATCAGCACAAGTTAGATTGTGGCCAACTCAGCAGTCTTCGTGGAGACACTGCAGCATGTAATCGCTCATGTGTGCCAGGCTGCCCAGAGGCAACGACAAGCTGTCCTCTGTGGGAGGTGTATTGTCTGTGTCCTCTGTATCCCCCAGCCACGCACCACTGATGGCCATGAGCTGGTTTGGGTGCCACCCTGCTGTGAACACGGTTCCTCCTCCTCCATCTCCTCCTCATCCTCCACCTCGTCATCTTCCAGAACTGTGATCAGGCTGGACAATTGTGTACCTGGCGTATGTTGGTGCAGTAACCCACCCTCGGAGCCACTTGTGAATGACTGGCCGGAAACCCTTGTAAATGATCCCTTTTCCTCCTCCTCCTGTGCCACATTCTCTTCCATCATCACCCGAAGCATTTTTTAAAGGAGCCAAATAAATGGGATAGTAACGCTGAGAATGGCGTCATCGGCACTGGCCATGTTGGTGGAGTACTCGAAACAGCGCAACAAGGAACACAGGTCTCACATGGAGGCCCAGTCATTGGTGGTAAAGTTGTTCTGTTCCACAGAGAGACTCAACCGTGCGTGCTGCAGCTGAAAATCCACTATCGCCTGCTGCTGCTCGCACAGTCTGGCCAGCATGTGCAAGGTGGAGTTCGACCTTGTGGGCACGTCGCATATTAGGCAGTGAGTGGGAAGACCTAAGTTACGCTGCAGCGCTGACAGGTGAGCAGCAGCATGGTGAGAACGCAGAAAGAGCGCACAGACGGCCCGCACTTTCTGCAGCAATTCTGACATATTGGGGTAATTTTTCAGGAATTTCTGCACCACCAAATTCAGCACATGCACCAGGCAAGGAATGTGCGTCAAACCGACTAGGCCCAGAGCTGCTATGAGATTTCGCCTATTATCGCACACCACCAGGCCGAGCTTGAGGCTCACTGGCACCAACCACTCATCGATCTGTTGTTCCATGCCCGTCCACAGCTCCTGCGTGGTGTGGGGTTTGTCCCCCAAACAGATACATTTTAAAACTGCCTGTTGTCGTTTACCCCTGGCTGTGTTGAAGTTGATGGTGAAGGTGTTACGCTGACCGGATGAGGAGGTGGTAGAGGATGAGGAAGCGGAGTAGCAGGAGAAAGCAACAGGAGACAAAGAGAAATGCCCTGCAATCCTCGGTGGTGGAAGGACATGCACCAAACTGCTATCTGCCTCAGGCACAGCTGCCACTGCTTTTACCCATTGTGCAGTTAGGGAGATATATAACGTCCCTGACTGTGCTTAATGGTCCACGTATCTGTAGTTATGTGGACCTTGCCACAGCTGGCATTGCTCAGTGCACACCTGATTTTGTCCCCCACTTGGTTGTGCAGGGAAGGTATGGCTTGCCTGGAAAAGTAGTGGTGGCTGGGAATGACGTACTGTGGGACAGCCACCCATAAGGCTTTTAAAACTCTCCCTCTCCACCAGATGGAATTACAGCATTTCAAAGGCCAGGCATTTCAAAATGCTGGCATTCAGGGCCAGGGATCGCGGGTAGGTAGGGGGGTACTTCCTCTTTCGCTCCAGTGTTTGAAAGACAGACAGCTGAACGCTTCCATGGAACATTGTGGAGATGCTTGGTGACCCAGGTGGTGGTGTTGCTGACAGATCCTCTGTTTGTGGGAGGGCAGGTGCCACTGTCACTCCAGAGGGGGATGAAGAGGCTGAGACTGCAGCAGAAGAGGATACAGTCTATGTACACTATCAATAGTTAGAGATGTCACGAACATAAAATTTTCTGTTCGCGAACTGCGAACGCAAATTTTCACAAATGTTCGCGAATGAGTGAACCGGGCGAACCGCCATAGACTTCAATAGGCAGGCGAATTTTAAAACCCACAGGGACTCTTTCTGGCCACAATAGTGATGGAAAAGTTGTTTCAAGGGGACTAACACCTGGACTGTGGCATGCCGGAGGGGGATCCATGGCAAAACTCCCATGGAAAATTACATAGTTGACGCAGAGTCAGGTTTTAATCCATAAAGGGCATAAATCACCTGACATTCCTAAATTGTTTGGAATAACGTGCTTTAAAACATCAGGTATGATGTTGTATCGATCAGGTAGTGTAAGGGTTACGCCCGCTTCACAGTGACAAACCAAACTCTGACAGACCAAACTCCCCGTTTAACGCACCGCATACTACCGCAAACAGTCTATTTGCACAACCGCAAACTCCCCATTTACACAAGGTTGGATACCAAGCTAGCCATGTCCCGTTCCTTGTCCTCACTGATGTCATTGAAGGTCTCTTCCTCCACCCAGCCACGTACAACACCAAGGGTCCCGAAAGGTGACAACAATCCCCCTGGGACGCCTGCTGTGGTTGGTCTTCCACCTCCTCAAAGCCACCTTCCTCCTCTGACTCCTCTTCTTCAGACTCCTCTCTCTGCATTGCCACAGGTCCAGCAATCGACGACGACAAGGCTGCTTCTGGTGGTGATGGTGACCACAACTCTACCTCTTCATGCTCATCTACTGCCTGATCCAGCACTCTTCGCAGGGCGCGCTCCAGAAAAAACGCATATGGGATGAGGTCGATGATGTTGCCTTGGGTTTAACTGACCAGGTTTGCCACCTCTGCAAAAGGATGCATGATCCTACAGTCATTGTGCATGAGCGTTCAGTAACGCGGCCAAAAAATACCCAGCTCCGCAGAAGCTGTCCTCTTTTTTTTTTTTTTTATTAAAAAAAATCTGTTCTTAACAGTTTAATCTCTGCTTTGTCCCCTATCAGGGGCCGGTGTATGGAATAGATTTTAGGAACCGGGAAATGGAAAAAGATGCTTGGTCGGTCCTCTTACTTCCAATTTGGGGCCCTGCGCGTGCGCCGTGTAATGTACTGTGCCACCAGATATCAGTGGTGTGTTTAAGTAGTACTATTCCTATCAGTTCAATCCCTGTTACGTCCCCTATCAGGGGACGTGTATGGTATAGATTTTAGGAACCGGGAGATGGAAAAAGATGCTTGGTCGGTCCTCTTACTTCCAATTCGGGGCACTGCGCGTGCGCCGTGCAATGTACTGTGCCACCCTATATGAGTGGTGTATTAAGTAGTACTATTCCTATCAGTTAAATCCCTGTTATGTCCCCTATCAGGGGACGTGTATAGAATAGATATTAGACAACCGCGAAGAGTTGTCAATAGTTGACACACTTATGACATACATTTTATTCCTCTATGCGTCAATCTTGGTGTAGTGATGACTGTGCTCATGCGCACGTTTGAGAGATTGCAGGCGATGGGGTTTTTTCAAAGCCTATGGTCGTGCTGAGGTAGTTCAGTGACAGTTAAGTGACCCAGAAAACAATGATTCTGCAGTGTGGGCCCATTGTTGGCCTAGTAGGCTTTAATGATCACCTTAGATGATCACAAAGAAAATTAATGTTTGTTCTATGCAAAATTATCCAGCCGATCGCTTTTGGTCTGTTCACAATGAAGCAACGACCTTATCATCTGGGGTGTGTCAACATTGCCATTGCCAACACACTCATTGAGGTGGTCGCTTCATTGTGATACGCAAGCCCCTTAACCACAACAAGGTAACGATCACGAAGGGGAATTGACACATGTATGTGCCTTTTTTTGTTTTGTTTTTGCAGCCACAGTGCAGCACCAGAGGCCAGAAAAATTAATCATGTACACATGCCTGAAAAATTTGGTATTGTTGCAGCCACTGCTGTAGCAGCAGCCAGAAAAATGGATGTTTTCCAGGCAGAAAGTGCAATAAAACATTGCGGTTTGAACCCTAGTTGGTGGCGTATAAGTCACGCAAGTCATCCGGCATGCAGAGATAAAATACAGCAGCGTGTCGAGCATTATTAGCCCAAGGCAGCTCATCTCATCAGGCCTTTTTTAGTCAAATGTATTGCCCACTGTCAGTCCATTCGGGATCCATGCCTCATTCATCTTAATAAAGGTGAGGTAATCTAGACTTTTTTGATCTAGGCAACTTGACAATACCTCCTGCTGCACTGAAGTTCCTTTCTGACAGGACACTTGCAGCAGGGCAGGCCAGAAGTTATATCGCAAATTGTGATAGCTCAGGCCACAGGTCAAGCCTGCCCACCCAGCAGTCAAGGGGTTCATTGCTCCTCAGAGTGTCGATATCTGCAGTTAAGGCGAGGGAGTCTGCTACCTGTCGGTCGAGTCGTTCTCTGAGGGTGGACCCCGAAAGGGCTGTGGCGATGCGTAGGAATGAAAAAGCTGCACATGTCCTCCATCAACAACACGTCTGTAAAGCGTCCTGTCCTTGCCGGCGTGGTCGCGGTAGGAGGAGGATTACTTTCACCTCTTCCCCTGTTAGATTCCCGTTGTGCTGTGATATCACCCTTATACGCTGTGTAAAGCATACTTTTTAATTTATTTTGGAACTGCTGCATCCTTTCCGACTTCCGGTAATTCGCACTTTCTGCTTATACCGGGGGTCTAGTATCGTGGCCACCCAGTACAGGTCGTTCTCCTTCAGCCTTTTTATACGAGGGTCCCTCAACAGGCACGACAGCATGAAAGACCCCATTTGCTCAAGGTTGGATGCCGAGCTACTCATGTCCCGTTCCTCGTCCTCACTGATCTCAATGAAGGTATGTTCTTCCCTCCAGCCACGTACAACACCACGGGTACCAGATAGGTGACAACGAGCACCCTGGGATGCCTGCTGTGGTTGGTCTTCCTCCTCCTCCTTAAAGCTACATTTCTCCTCTGACTCCTCTTCCTCAGACTCCTCTTCCAGCGTTGCCACAGGTCCAGCAAGCGATGCTGATAAGGCTGTTTCTGGTGGTGATGGTGACCACAACTCTTCCTCTTCCTCTTCACGCTCATCTACGGCCTGATCCAGCACTCTTCGCAGGGCACGCTCCAGGAAGAAAACAAATGGGATGATGTCGCTGATAGTGCCTTCAGTGCGACTGACTAGGTTTGTCACCTCCTCAAAAGGACACATGAGCCTACAGGCATTGCGCATGAGTGTCCAGTAACGTGGCAAAAAAATTCCCAGCTCCGCAGAGGCTGTCCTAGCACCCCGGTTGTTGGAGCAGGCAGTCGAACATTAGGAGTGTTGAATTCCATTGTGTCGGGTTGTCGCAAATCAAGCACCTCACTGGCATGTTGTTTCGCCGCTGGATATCTGAAAAGTGCGCCATGGCCGTGTTGGAACTCCTGAAATGGCCACACTCCTTCCTGGCCTGCTTGAGGGTGTCCTGTAAGCCTGGGTATTTATGCACAAAGAGTTGTACATTCAGATTACACACATGTGCCATGCAAGGCACATGTGTCAACTTGCCCAAATTCAATGCTGCCAACAAATTGCTTCTGTTGTCACACACCACTTTGCCGATCTCCAGTTGGTGCGGAGTCAGCCACTGATCCACCTGTGTGTTCAGGGCGGACAGGAGTGCTGGTCCGGAGTGACTCTCTGCTTTCAGGCAAGTCAACCCCAAGACGGCGTGACACTGTCGTATCCGGGATGTGGAATAGCCCCTGGGGATCTGGGGGGGTGCAGTTGATGTGAAGCAAGACACAGCAGAAGAAGAAGACTCAGCCGAGGAGGTTAGCGAAGAGGATGGAGTAGGAGGAGTAGAGGAGGTGGCAGCAGGCCTGCCTGCAAGTCGTGGCGGTGTCACCAACTCCTCTGCAGAGCCACGCATTCCATTCTTGGCAGCTGTCAGCAGGTTTACCCACCGCGCAGTGTAGGTGATATGAAGACCCGGTATCAGTGGTCAGATGGACTCTTGCCCCAACACTGTGTGCTAGACATGCCATGACTTGCTTTTGCACAATAGAGTACAGTTTGGGGATTGCCTTCTGAGAAAAGAAATTTTGGCCAGGTACCTTCCACTGTGGTGTCCCAATAGCTACAAATTTTTTGAAGGCCTCAGACTCCACCAGCTTGTATGGTTAAAGTTGTCGGGCTAAGAGTTCCGACAATCCAGCTGTCAGACGCCAGGCAAGGGGGTGACATTAGCTTCTTACGCTCAAACATGTCCTTGACAGACACCTGACTGTGGGCAGATGAGCAGGAACTGCTCAAGGCGAGAGACGGAGTGGCGGATGGTTGAGAGGGGGCAAGGAGGACAGCAGTGGTTGACGTGGCTGAAGATGCTGGACCAGGAGGAGGATGGTGGCTTTTAGCTTGTGTGCTGCTTCTACTCGTCATCATGTGTTGATCCCATAGACGTTTGTGATGTGCGATCATGTGCCTTCGCAAAGCAGTTGTACCTAGGTGGGTGTTGGATTTCCCACGACTCAGTTTCTTTTGGCACAGGTTGAAAATGTTGTCAGAGGCAGACACACAAAAAAAAGCCACACTGCTGAGCTTTGCAAGGATGGCATTCTGGTGGTGGCAACAGCATGCGTTGATTGGCGTGCTGTCTGGCTGACCACAGGTGCCGATACATGCTGTCTGACTATGCCACTAGCTCCTTGCGATGACCTCCCCCTGCTTCCAACTCGTCTCCTCCTCCTCTCTGTCTCCCCATCTGAACTTTTCCCCTGTTCTTCTTCTTTTCGAGCGGGCACCATTGTGACATCCACGGATACATCGTCATCATCAACCGCTTCACTTGTATCTGACAACTCAGCAAAGGAAGCAGCAGTGGGTACAACATTATCATCATCACACCGTACGTCCATGTGTGTAATGCTGCCTGACTGAGACATATCCCTGTTATCTACATCCTCTTGCAATAATGGTTGCGCATCACTCATTTCTTCCAACTGATGTGTAAATAAGTCCTCTGACAGATCAAGTGAAGCAGCTGTGGTGCTAGTGTTGGTGGTGGCGGCAGGCGGGCGAGTGGTAACTTGAGAGGTGCCCGAAGCTGAGCTGGAGGAGGAAGGTGCGTCAAGGTTCCGAGCGGAAGCTGTAGAAGATTAGGTGTCCTGTGTTAGCCAGTCAACTATGTCCTCAGAACTTTTCGAGTTCAGGGTATGTGGCCTCTGACCACTGGGCATTATTCTAAGGCCAAAGGGAATCACAGCACCACGACCACGACAGCCTCTGCGGGGTGGCCTGCCTCTGCCTGTCATTTTTTTTAGATTAGTTTAGTTGTACTATGTGTGCAAGCTACTGTGACACCAGATATGAGTGGCACTGTGCACTGGCAGAAATTGGCAAAGTAGACGCTGTAGGCCTGACACACACGCTTGCAGGCAACTGACTGCTATTCTATTACAGTCAAAATGTATTAATTTTTTTAAATGTAATATGCTGTGACACCTGATAGGAGTTGCGCTGGTGACACTCTGCACTTGCAGGGCCTGAAACACACACACTTGCAGGCAACTGGCTGCTATTCTATTACAGTCAAAATTGTAGTGTTTTTTAAATGTAATATACTCTGACACCAGATAGGAGTTGCACTGGTGAGGTGACACTCTGCACTTGCAGGGCCTGAAACACACACGCTTGCAGGCAACTGACTGCTATTCTATTATAGTCAAAATATATATTTTTTTATGTAATATACTGTGACACCAGATAGGAGTTGCACTGGTGACACTCTACACTTGCAGGGCCTGAAACACACACGCTTGCAGGCAACTGACTGCTATTCTATTACAGTCCAAAAAGTTTTGGTTTTGTTTTTTAAATGCAAGCTTCTGTGACACCAGATATGAGTGGTGGCACTGGGCAAGTGAGCACAGTATATGCTGTGAGCCTGACACACACGCTGGCAGGTAACTGCAATTAGATTACACAGGGAAAAAAAGCAGACTGATGTACTAGCCCTGTTTGGGGTGCTGTCAGGATGCTGTCCTTACAGCAGAGATCAGATGAGTCTTTCAGGACTGAAGTGGACACTGAATACACTGGCCTAGCTATCGATTTCACTATTAAATCAGCAGCACCTACACTGTCCCTCCTCTCACTGAGAATGCAGCTTCCGAATGAATCTAAAATGGATGCTGTCCAGGAGGTGGGAGGGTCTGGGAGGGAGAGTCTGCTGCTGATTGGCTGGAATGTGTCTGCTGACTGTGAGGTACAGGGTCAAAGTTTACACAATTATGACGAATAGGGGGTGGACCGAACATCACATATGTTCGCCTGCCGCTGCGAACGCGAACAAGCTATGTTCGCCGGGAACTATTCGCCGGTGAATAGTTCGGGACATCTCTATCAATAGTTTGAAGGTGGACCTCCGTGATCCAGGAGCAATGCTCATGCACCTACTCTAGGCCTCAAGTGCTTTAGTAATTCTCTTTCACATTCTACATATATTGGTCCAATGCTCCAGTGATCACACAAGCTGGGGTGACAACAACTCTTTAGGCGCGATACTAAGCCTTCTCCCAAATGTTCTGCAGATGTCATCACTCATCATAGCAACACGGGACTGCACTCCTACTGTTCTCAGAGGTGTATACGTACTGCCTCCGGGCTCTTAAAATGGCCATTTGTCTAGGCCGCCTGAGTTTTTCCCCTGGGATTTTTGTTTGCCATCCTCCTCAGCAACTGTGATAAATTTGGGGAATCTTTACACTGCCTATGTTTACACTGCCTGAATTTTAGATGGGTTTGTAAATCTGCCCAAATGTTTTGTCCCAGAGGTGGTTTAGTAAATTAATAGGCTGTATTGGCATAACATGGTTTATGAGGTGCTCTGTGTTGATATTTTTTTTTTATTCAGAAATTTGTTATCTTTTTATAACCTTAGTGCTTAATATCCAGTGCTTAGGGTGTAAAACGAGTATGTTGCCACTTTGGAGAGCCTGTCATGTCAATGTAATCTCATAAGTCCTATGGGTATTGTAAAAGGTAGCCTTGTGTGTGCTGCAAAGCTGGGTATATACAGTCAGTGTAAATCGTTTTACATTTCAATTCTGTTGTCATGAAATGAGTTCCTGAGCCATAAGTCATCTTGACTACTCTTCCCTGCTTCTCCTGTCTCTGTGTATTAGTCTATTGATTTTGATCTGTGGAAGGAGTGTGAGAAATGGTTGTTGGGTACAATACAGTTGAAAATTGTTATCCATAAGCCACACATATGTATTCATACACATTTTATCAGTATTAAAAATCTGTTATTTCCCATTTTTATGAAATGCAAGGAACTTGCTTCACATTCTTAATAACCTAAAAGGGTATTCCAGCCATGATCCCAGAAAAAGTATTACTATGCAATGTGCAGGACATTTAAAATGAAGAATCTTTGCAGTATGCATGTTATGAAAGTATTGTTCATTTTTTTTAATGTACATTACATTTTATGGTAGCACCCCCTGCTGTTTCTCATGATACCAAAATTCTGTCCCACATTCTCCTACATTCTGTGGTGGACCCACATGTGCAGTATCTTAACTGCTCTCTTCTGCCTCTCTTCTCATAGTGAAGCAGCCCTAGACAGTGGAGAAAGAAGTTGGTGGGGGGCATTGTATGTCCAACATGGACAGTGACATACCAGAGGGGGATCATTGTCAAAAATTCCCACAAAAAATATGCATTTTAATCAGGGGCCATTTTTATGCGTCTTAAAGGGAAACTCTCAAAAATGTGCCATGCTGGAGCTTAAATGTTTTTTATTTTAGGCCACGGGAGTACAGGCCCCAAAAATTAGGCATTCACCTGACAGAAAATAACTTGTGATTATGTGGCTGGAGGTACATTAGGCGGTCACTGGCTAAAAATGTTACTGTCGGCCAGTACAGGCCCCAAAAATTAGGCATTGACCTGACAGAAAAGAACTTGTGATGATGTGGCCGGAGGTACACTAGGCGGTCACTGGATAAAAATTTTACTGTAGGCCAGTACAGGCCCCAAAAATTAGGCATTCGCCTGACAGAAAAGGCCTTTTATGCCACTGTATATACATAAGGCAAGGAAAATTCTTTGTTCTGGGTGGTGGCGGATATGTGTGGGCTGGCATGAGGAAATTCAATTACACGTGGTCATCACAGGTGTTGAATTTCTCCGAGATCCATGCCTCATTCATTTTTAGAAATGTGAGGTAGTCCACACTGTCGTGAGCTAGGTGAGTGCACTTATCGGTCACGATTCCCCCTGCTTCGCTGAATGTCCCTTTCGGACAGGACACTCGACGAGGAGCAAGCCAAGAGTTCCATGGCAAATTTTGCCAGCTCTGGCCACAGGTCAAGCCTGCACACCCACTAGTCCGGGGGTTCCTCATGTCTCAGAGCATCCACATCGGCCGTTAACCCGATGTAGTCGGACACCTGTCGGTGTAGGTGTTCCCTGAAGCTAAATCCGGAGGGCGGCTCTCGATGGGTTGGCTGTAAGAATTATCTCATATCCAAAGTGACCAACAGATCTTCAAACCGGTCTCTTCTTGCATCCGCGGTAGAATTGGTACCCGCACCTGTTTCGCTGTGGGTGGAAATTCCTCTGCCCGCAACAGCAGAATGTAGCATCTCTCGCAGCAAGTCCTGGAAATGCTGCATTCTGCCAGCCCTCTGTGATGCTGCTAACATGTCCGCCATTTTGTATTTGTACCGGGGGCCTAGGTACGTTGCCACCCAGTACTTTCCCTTTATGCTTTTTATACGGGGGTCCCTCTTCAAACACTGGCGCATGAAGGTCCCCATTTGCACTAAATTGGAAGCGGTGGAGGGCCCTGGCTCCTGCTCATCGCCTAGGAGAATGTCGTCCTCGGTCTCCTTCCCCCAGCCACGGACAACACCAGGGATCCCCGAAAAGTTTAAAGTCCCCCTGAAACCCTGCTCTTCTTGCTTCTCCTACCCCCAGCCACGATCCTCCTCTGACTCCTCTTCAGACTTCTGCTGACTTGTCTTAGATGGAGTAGCTCCCCCTGGGAATTCAAAGGCTTGATCAATGACTCAACGCAACGCACGCTCCAGAAAGAAGGCATAAGGTACAATGTCACTGATGATGCCCGGGCTGCGACTGACCAGTTTGGTGATCTCATCAAATAGCAGCAGAAGTCTTCATGTGTTGCGCATGAGCAGCCACTGGTGCGGTGAAAAGAAACCAAGCTCCCCAGAACCTGTCCTGCTGCAGAGTTCATACAGGTAGTCGTTAATGGCACGTTGCTGCTGGAGCAGCCTATCAAGCATATAGAAGGTGACGTCGGGCTGTCACAATTCAGACGTCTGACAGGCAAGTGGTGTCACCGCTGAACATCAGCAAGGCAAGCCATGGTGGTGTAAGATATTCTAAAATGAGAAGATTTTCCTGGCCTTCCGCAAGATGTCCTGGACTCCGGGGTATTTGGCAACGAATCGCTGCATGACTAAGTTCAGGATGCGTGCTATGCACGCAGATTGGCACCGTTGTCACACACCCCTTTACCAACTGTAAAATTGAGCGGGGTTAGCTACTGATTGGCCTGTGACCGCAAAGCTGAGAGCAGTGAAGGACCGGTGTGGCTCTTGGCTTCCAGGCACAACAGCCACAGCACAGCATGGCAGCATCTCATCTGGGACATCAAATTGGTTCTGGGGAGTTTGGGGGGCACAGCAGAAGAGGCGGTAGCAGTGGAAAAGGAGGAGTCAGCCGAGGAGGAGACAGAGGATTGAGTAGGAGGAGGAGAAGAAAAGGCAGGCCTGCATGCAATCTTTGGCGGTAACTCCAAATCCATATGGGAGCCACGGGTTACATGCTTGATGGCCGTCAGAAGGTTCACCCAGTGGGAAGTAAAAGTTATGTACCTTCTCTCCCCGTGTTTGCTAGACCACGTGTCTGTGGTCAGATGCATCTTGGCACCAACTCTGTGTTTTATATTCACTTGCCGCTGAATGTGGCCTTATAGCTCTGGGATGCCCTTCTGGGAGAAATATTTCCTTCCGGGGACATTCCATTGCGGTGTGCCAATGGTAACAAATATTCCAAAGGTCTCTGAGTCCACCAGTTTATATGGCAGTAGTTGGGCGGGCTAGCAGTTCCGTCAAGCAGCGGTTCTGATGGCGTTGCTCTCATTGGGCTCGGTGATGGGAGGCCAGGTGCCTTCTTAAGGCGGCTGTCCCTAGGTGAGTGTTGGGCTAACTGCGACTTATGTGTTGACAGCACAGGCTGCAGATAGCAACACTATTGTTAGCAGCTGACACGTTAAAAAATCCCACACTGCGGAGCCATGTGCCAACGTCCTGGGAGCGCCAGAAGTGACCATGCATGGTGGATGGCTCGCTCCAGATAAATTTGCAATCTGCGTTTTGCCTCCTGTGCTCTGTGAGTTCTGCCTGCTTCTCCTCCTTCTCCTCCCTCTCTTCTGCTCCGTCTTTCCCTCTGAACTCCCCTCCTCTTCCTCTCTTGTGGGCACCCACATGATGTCCATTGACACGTCATCATCACCTTCACCACCACTGACATTTGAGATCTCGGTATAGGCAGCAACAGGGGGGCCCTCGCAGGCCTCAATCAATATTTAGTGGAAACAGGTATATCAAACCCTTAAAACTTAATCAGTATTTTGTGGAAGCAGGTATATTGCAGCCCTTAATCAGTATTTTATGGAAGCAGGGATATCAAACCCCATAATCAGTATTTTGTGAAAGCAGGTATATCGCAGCCCTCTATCAGTATTTTGTGGAAGCAGGTATATTGTAGCCCTCAATCAATATTTTGTGGAAGCAGGTATATCAAACCCCTTAATCAGTATTTTGTGGAAGCAGGTATATCGCAGCCCTCAATCAGTATTTTGTGGAAGCAGGTTTATCAAACCCCTTAATCATTATTTTGTGGAAGGATGTAAATGGCAGGTCTCAATCAATATTTGGTGGAAACAGGTATATCGATCCCCTTAATCAGTATTTTGTGGAAGCAGGTATATTGCAGGCCTCAATCAAAATTTGGCGGAAGCAGGTATATCAAACCCGTTAATCAGTATTTTGTGGAAGCAGGTATATCAAACCCCTTAATCAGTATTTTGTGGAAGCAGATATATCAAACCCCATAATCAGTATTTTGTGGAAGCAGGTATATCAAACCCCTTAATCAGTATTTTGTGGAAGCAGATATATCACAGGCCTCAATTAATATTTTCTGGAAGCAGGTATATCAAACCCCTTAATCAGTATTTTGTTGAAGCAGTTGTATCGCAGCCCTCAATCAGTATTTTGTGGAAGCAGGTATATCAAACCCCTTAATCAGTATTTTCTGAAAACAGGTATATCGTATCCCTCAATCAGTATTTTGTTGAAGCAGATATATCAATCCCCTTAAAGAGGACCTTTTAAAGTTCAATATTTTTATTATTGTCATAAAAATAAAGCAGGACAACTTACAGCACTACAAGAATTTTGTAGTGGACGCAGCCACTGGAGACATATAATAATCATGATAAATCATTATCAATCATAATGTATACCGTTGAAACGAACAATTGAAGAGTGAAGGACAGGATACATAGGTAGAAACCTAAGTCAAACATCAAAGATTTCTAGAATACTAGTATTGCCATACTAAGTGTATATCTGTCCACCACTCCATTACTATTATTAGTAGATTTACACTATGCTCTTTAATAGGCTTCCACAGCTATTCTGCTTATACCAATTATTGGTCGTGTATTCAAGTAGCTTAGCATATTAACTACAATTATATAGATAACAACAAGAAAACAACCTGTCTATCAACAGGATCCAACCAAGGAAGGAACTACGGGTTACGGACCTCATAGATTTCTCAAGACTTTCCTTTTTTGTAGGAGTATCGTATGTGGAGTCTTTGGGGGGTGAAATACCAATTCAAGAGTGTCTTAACACCCACTTCATAATGGGTAACACATTTGAAAGTAGAGGATAAGAAACTGATAGCACTTGACCAGGAATCGTCAGGGAATGAACTACCCAGTTCCCGTTCCCATTTTGTGAAAGATTTAGTTTTAGCAAACTTGTTTTTATCTCCCATGAAGTCATAAATGCAGCCAGTCGCTCCTTTCCTCATTAAGTCTGGGGAGAAGTACAGTTGTAGGATCCCCTTATGAGTGGATGGGGGTGCCTTTAGAATGGTCATCAACAAATGCTTGATCCTGAGGTAATTAAATATCTCTCCAGTTGGAATTTGAAACTTTTGCTGTATAACATTAAACGGGAGGATCTCATCAGCAGAAATAAGCTGAGAAATTATTTCAATCCCTTTCTCCCGCCATCCGGACAAAGAAATGTCTCGGATCACTGATTCCAAGGTGTGTGTTTCAGAATGAGAGAATAATAGGTCATTGGAATCCGGAGATATAGTGTGAATTTGCAACCAGAGACTCCCTACATGTCTCATAGTCATAAGGGAAAGGTTAGGGACCTTCCTATTCCAGATAATCCTTATTAATACATCTCTCAAGGATCCTCCAGAAAGTGAATGGGATTCAATCTGATGCCAAGCCTTGGCGCAATCCTTTTTCCACCATTCTCTGGCTAGTGACAATCCAATGGCTCTATGGTAGTCCCTGATAGAGGGAAGGCCTATTCCTCCTGCTTTTTTCCTTAGGAAAAGTTGCGACTGGGCTATTCTAGGTTTGGACGATTTCCATATATATTTAGATACTATTGCCTGTGCCTTTTTAAAGAACAGATCAGGGACTGGTATCGGGAGAGCTCTGAAAACATAGATCAGTTTGGGTAATGTCATCATCTGGAATGCCACCACTCGTCCCACCCATGAAATCTCCTTCATAGAGAATTGAGAAAAATCAGAGGACAAGGTCGATAGAAGGGGCTCATAGTTGCGTCTATATAAGAGGGAGCAGGGGTAGGTAAGCCTAATTCCCAAATATGGAAGATCAGAATCTTGCCAATCTAAGGGGTAAAGGGATTTTAGCTCCATAATATCCTTTTGAGGAATGTTGAGAGGCAAAGCTTGGGATTTTAAGTTATTAATTTTATAGTAAGATAGTGAACTAAATTGCTCTATGATGTCAAAGGCAGAGCGTACTGACATCTTAGGGTTTGACAGTGTAAGAATGATGTCATCCGCATATAACGAAATCCTGTGATCGCGCCCACCAATGTTCACACCTTGAACATGAGGAGCATTTCTAATATGTTGTGCCAGAGGTTCCAAAGCTAATATGAACAAGAGAGGTGATAGTGGACAACCTTGGCGTGAACCATTGGAGATCTTGAGAGGATCAGATAGCACTCCATTCACCCATATCCTGGCCTTGGGGGAGGTGTATAAGCTGGAGAAGGCATTCACTATGTCGCCTGTAAACCCCATCTTATTAAGAACCGTGAATGCGAACGACCAGTGTAGGCGGTCGAACGCCTTCTCAGCATCCAAAGTCACTGCCAACATAGGAAGGCCCTTTTGCTCAGCATAATTGAACAAGTCCACCAATCTTCTGCTTCTGGTATTGTCTGAGGATACGCGGCCTTTCACAAACCCAGTCTGATCATCTTTAATTAGGGAAGGAAGCATGGCGTACAAATATGACTTGGTGGTCATTGGGTGCGTAGACGTTAACTAGGGTATAGATAATGTTATCAATATAACATACCAGGATGATGTATCGGCCATTGGGATCCGTTCTGGACGAAATGATGCTGAAGGCAACTGTGTTCTTAACAGCTATAAACACCCCCCTAGACTTTTTGCTGAAATGAGAATGCAAATATGAGGAAAGGAGCGATGATGAATACGTTTAGCGTCTTCCTGAAACAAATGAGCTTCTTGAATACAGATGAGGTCCGCACCAGCTTTGGCCGCCTCCCGCCAAACATAGGATCTTTTTTGAGGGCAATTTAGCCCTTTAGCATTCAAGGATAAAATTTTAAGACCCATATGGATGGAAGGAAACTCCAATCGCTTCAGACAGATAAACAATCAACCGTCAGGTAAACAATCAACCTTATAAACAGTAACCTACTGTCTGACAGCAGGCAAATATGTCAATCAGCTGTACTAGAATAATTGGTGAGTGAGTGAGGAAGGGACAAAGGAAAAGTGTGGGAAAACAATAGGAGAAGAAAAAAGAGAATACCGTAACTCCAGACGGTCAAAATCCGCCTGTGCAGAACCGGTGACGTAAGTCCACTGGTGAGGCTGGGAGGAAACTCAACCGTTCGGAATAATCAAGTACACTATCTGCACCTGAGGATGGAAAAGGTCAAACAATTGGCCCCATTCAGCTGTTACAAAGACCTAACCATATCACCTGAAACCATACTTATTAAGCGGTAAAATACTATAGAGGACACCCTTGTTCAGGGCTAATACTAATCCTGAAGATGATATTAGAAGTCCCTCGCGCTGGATGAGGGTGAGGGGTCGTTCCGTCTGCGACTTCCACGCTTATCCAATGAAAAACGAATGTCCCAGGATTGCAGGAGATCTTGACCATCCGCAACAGACTTTACCACGTGGGTCTTGCCATTCTTCCGGATCAGCAATTTTTGTGGATAGCCCCATTTATATTGGATATCATTTTCCCTAAGGGCAAGGGTGATCGGTTGAAGTTCTCTTCTCTGTCTTAAAGTCGCCATGGAGAGATCCGCAAATAATCTCACTGTTTGAAAAGGGGCTGGAAGTTGATCACAGTTCCTCGCTGCTAGCATTAAAGCCTCCTTAGTATGGAAAAAGTGGATACGAGCAAGAGTGTCTCTAGGGATATCTGCACCGAGGTGAGAGGGTTTCGGTATCCTATGAGCTCTATCAATGATCATGTCAGGGACAGGAATTCTTGGCAGCAGTGTTTTTATGAGTTTTTTAAGGTATGTCTGCAGATCCCGGGGTGCCACATCTTCTGGGATACCTCGGAACTTCACATTGTTCCTCCTGGAACAATCCTCCATGTCAGCAATTTTACTCTTAATAGATTCAAGTTCGTCAGCCAGATCATTGTGGGCATCTATTATGTTGTTCTGTGAGGCCGCAAACTCTGCCATTTTGCTTTCCACATGAAGGATCTTACTCTCAGTCTCTTTAACCTTGGCCGCTAAAGGGTTAATCAGCCCTATCATGTCCGTGCGCAAGGACTGATGCAGCGCCAGGAGCATATTCTTAATGGAGTCTTCGCATAGTGGCTTATCCGATGTCTGGTATGCGATTATGGGGACCGTTATAAGGGTCTCTGGCTCATGCGCCCATGTCACTGCACTGACCTCAGACGGGTTAGATGACTCCAGCCGCGGCCTCTGTTTCTGAGGGCTGGAAGAAGGTGAGGAGTCAGCAGGACTTGTAGTGGCGGTGTGTCGTGGAGCCGTACTCTCCGGAGCTCTGATGTCGTTTGGAGTCGGAGGGAGCGATGGAAATTCTGCTTCCGTTAATGAGAAGTTGTCGGGCTGCAGCGGAGGTGACGGTGATCTGGAGCTACACCTCGGCGGTAAGCTGTCCTGAGGGGAAAGCAGGTGAGTATCGGCGCGGGAGCCGGCGCCATCTTTGGCTAGGCCTCTTTCAAAGAATCCATCTAGATTCCCGCTCTGTAGTCTTGGAAGCTGCCTTTTAGACTTCCCCATGTTATCCAGAAGGGTGTCCAGCGTAAATACCGGCAGGGATACGGCGATGAGAGTATTAATAACTCAGGGGAGCTCAATTATAGTCGCTGTGGTGCAGGAGCTGCAAAATCAAGCGGCCATTCCTCTCAGCGGCCAAGACACGCCCCCTAAAGAGGACCTTTTATTGGTCCAAACATTGTAAGATAACTATCAGGCTAAATACAGCAGCGCCCAAGGATCTCACTGCACTTACTATTATCCCTGGGCGCCACTCCGTTTGCCCGCTGTGTCCTCCGGTATCTTCACTGAATTGGTTCTACAAGGAGTATTCTGCCCTGTGTTACCCTGGGCGTTCCTTCTCCCAATTGCAGTGCAGATCTCACAGCCTGGGAGTTTTTTTTTCTCCCAGGCTGTGAGCTCTGTGCTGCGATTGGACAGCGCTACAGCCTGGGAGAAGGAACACCCATGGTGAAACAGGGCAGACTCCGCCTAGTAGAACCAATTCAGTGAAGATATCGGAAGATACAGTGGGCGAACGGAGCAGGGATAAAAAACTGGAAAAACACAGAATGTAAAATGGCTGTCAGATTGGGTTCTTTGATAGCGTGGGGGTGTGTCTATGTGCTGAATCGTCTTAATTTGCTGTCCTGTTCCACCTGTTGGATGTGTCATGGGTCAAAGTTCGGTGCAATGCAAAATAATATGGCGCCAGCGGACATTGCCATATGTTTACATGTTCGGCGAATCGCGAACGCGCAAAGTTCGCCACAAAACGACCGTCAGGCAAACTGCAAGGCCATCTCTAGTTGTGATACAACAAAACTTGCTTAGGAGCTTACTGCAGATGACGTATTGTAGACTTATGCTATTAAAAGTAAAGGTTACTGGAAAATTACATAAAGAGATACTTAAAAAATAAGAGATATTATTTTGTTTTTTACTGAATGTGTGGCCTCAATTAAAATGGAACTGGTTACATTGGGGAGTGGAGTCTAAGGAATCTCCTTTTTCACCCTTAACCCTTACAATGAGAGATGGGCTTTCCCAGTTAGATTCCCAGACTGCAGTTTCAGAAATAGTTACTGATTGGTGGTATGTATAGTAGCATAGTCAGGAATGAAGCCAAGGAGTGTCACCTGGAGAGCAGTCAGAATGTGACAGGCCAGAGGAGAAGACTCTGTCTGGAATTGAGCCAAGGGTCAGAGCCAGGAGATAAATAACAGGTGCCAGGTGAACAATCTCAAGGAGGAAACAGGAGCAAAATCCAGGAACATTGCCAAGGTGAATGTCAGGGTCATTGAGGTGTATATATCAGGATCAATAGCATAAGACCAAGAGTTAGGCAAGAGTATAAACCTCAATTTGCAGGCAAGGAATGGTAGACTTATTCCCCTTTAAATAGGCAGCAAGCCTGATTTCATCATTGGGCGCCTATTGCCCCAACAACCCAACACCACTGGCCAAGGTGAGAAGGAAAGCTGCAGCTGGATCCAGCAAGGCCATGGGTAATGTCAGAATCAGAAGAAGATACACTCAGTTGCCTGTAGACCAGACAGCTTGATTATCACCTGGAGCCATGGCAACTCAGCAAGACCAGAGGAGAATGTGTCTGATTGCCTACCAAATGGACCCAGTTGTCATCTAGAGCTGTGGCCACTTGCCAGGGTGCATCCTTGGAGATGGTTAAAATGAATAACAAATATCATTTACCTGAACATCCATAATTAGAGTTGAGCGAACCCGAACTGTAAAGTTCGGGTTAGTACCAAACTTTAGGTTTTTTCGGCACCCGGACCCGAACCTTAAATTTACGTAAAAGTTTGGATTAGGTGTTCAGCATTTTCTTGATGCTTTTTGAAAAGCTGCACAGCAGCCAATCAACAAGCGGCATGCTACTTGCCCCAAAAGGCCATCACAGCCATGCCTACTATTGGCATGGCTGTGATTGGCCAACTGCAGCATGTGACCCAGCCTCTATTTAAGCTGGATTCACGTAGCGCCGCCCGTCACTCTGCTCGGATTAGTGTAGGGAGAGGCTGCAGCTGCTGTGAGGGAGAGATCAGGGAGAAATGTTATGAAGAACTGCTTTTTTACTCAGCGATCTACAGCAAATGTGTTTTGTGGGTGCAGTGCACAATTTCTTTAAGCCTGCCCTGAGCCAACTACTGTTGAAAACAAACTTTTTTTACTTCAGTTTGTCAATAACAATACATAATCGGCAGCCATTTTATGCAACGATAGTGCACCAGCACAGGATATCTGCATGTCTGCAAGTCCAGAAATACAGCTTTTTGCTTACTGGGGTTAAAAAAAAAAAAAATAATTTTATATAGTGCGCATCTAGGATTAGACGTGCATAAGTGAGTGTCACATTTAGGCCAGAAATACAGCTTTTTGCTTACTGGGGTGAAAAAAACCCCATCTGTTTAATACAGTGCACATCTAGGATTAGACGTGCAAAAGTGAGTGTCACATTTAGGCCAGAAATACAGCTTTTTGCTTACTGGGGTGAAAAAAAAAACATCTGTTTCATATAGTGCACATCTGGGATTAGACGTGCATAAGTGAGTGTCACATTTAGGCCAGAAATACAGCTTTTTGCTTACTGGGGTGAAAAAAAAACATCTGTTTCATATAGTGCACATCTAGGATTAGACGTGCATAAGTGAGTGTCACATTTAGGCCAGAAATACAGCTTTTTGCTTACTGGGGTGAAGAAACCCTCTGATATACTGCATAAGTGACTGTGAAATTTAGGCCATAAATACGGCTTTCTCATACTGGGGCATACTGGGGCATACTGGGGTGAAAAAAACCCATCTGTTTCATATAGTGCACATCTAGGATTAGACGTGCATAAGTGAGTGTCACATTTAGGCCAGAAATACAGCTTTTTGCTTACTGGGGTGGAAAAAAAACATCTGTTTCATATAGTGCACATCAAGGATTAGACATGCATAAGTGAGTGTCAAATTTAGGCCAGAAATACAGCTTTTTGCTTACTGGGGTGAAAAAAACCCATCTGTTTCATATAGTGCACATCTAGGATTAGATAAGTTACTTTAAAATTTAGGCCACAAATACCGCTGTCATATAGAGTTAAAAAGTTAAAACATTTGAGTGCAATACCCTACATCAGGGTTTTTATTGGCCGTTAATTATTTTTAACAGACTTACCACTTTTTACTTTGCTTTGTGAATGCTAACTATGAGGCAAACATCTAATAAAAGACGCGGACATGGTCGTGGTGGTGGTGTTGGTGGAGCCTCTGGTGCAGGGAGAGGATGTGGCCGATCTGCCACAGCTACACATCCTACTGAACCTACTACCTCAGGTCCCAGTAGCAGCCAGAATCTACAGTGATATTTGGTCCGGCCTAATGCCGTTCTAAGGATGGTAAAGCCTGAGCAAGTACAGGCGCTAGTCAATTGGGTGGCCGACAGTGGATCCAGCACGTTCACATTATCTCCCACCCAGTCTTCTGCAGAAAGCACACAGGTGGCGCCTGAAACCCATGCCCATCAGTCTGTCACATCACCCCCGTGCATATCGGGGAACCTGTCTGAGCCTCAAGTCATGCAGCAGTCTCTTATGCTGTTTGAAGACTCTGCTGGCAGGGTTTCCTAAGGATTTCCCCCTAGCCCTTCCCCAGGGGTGGAAGACATAGAATGCACTGATGCACAACCACTTATGTTTCCTGATGAGGACATGGGAATACCACCTCAGCACGTCTCTGATGATGACGAAACACAGGTGCCAACTGCTGCGTCTTTCTGCAGTGTGCAGACCGAAAAGGAGGTCAGGGAGGAAGACTGGGTGGAAGACGATGCAGGGGACGATGAGATCCTAGACCCCACATGGAATGAAGGTCGTGCCACTGACTTTCAGAGTTCGGAGGAAGAGGCCATGGTGAGACCGAGCCAACAGCGTAGCAAAAGTGGGAGCAGGGTGCAAAAGCAGAGCAGCCGTCGCCAAAACAGTTCCCTGCACAACCAAGTATCGGATAAAATCAAGTGTGCACTGCGCAACGCCATCTGTGGCAAGGTCCACTTAACCACAGAAACGTGGACCAGTAAGCACGACCAGGGACGCTATATCTCCCTAATTGCACACTGGGTAAATGTAGTGGCGGCTGGGCCCCAGACAGAGAGCTGTTTGGCGCACGTCAAGGATCGTAGGGCAACATTCTTTGCCTCCTGTTGCCTCCTCTTCCTACTCGGCTTCCCCCTCCTCTTCTACCACCTCCTCACCCGGTCACCGACAGACCTTCACCACCAACTTCAGCACAGCCAGGGGTAAACGTCAGCAGGCCGTTCTGAAACTGATGTGTTTGGGGGACAGGCCCCACACCGCGCAGGAGTTGTGGCGGGGTATAGAACAACAGACCAATGAGTGGTTGCTGCCAGTGAGCCTCAAGCCCGGCCTGGTGGTGTGCGATAATGGGCGAAATCTCGTTGCAGCTCTGGGACTAGCCGGTTTGACGCACATCCCTTGCCTGGCGCATGTGCTGAATTTGGTGGTGCAGAAATTCATTCACAACTACCCTGACATGTCAGAGCTTCTGCATAAAGTGCAGGCCGTCTGTGCGCGCTTCCAGCGTTCACATCCTGCTGCCGCTCGGCTGTCTGCTCTACAGCGTCACTTCGGCCTTCCCGCTCACCGACTCATATGCGACGTGCCCACCAGGTGGAACGCTACCTTGCACATGCTGGAGAAACTTTGAGGGCAGCAGCACGCCATAGTGGAGTTTCAGCTGCAGCACGCACGGGTGAGTCGCACTGCGGAACAACACCACTTCACCACCAATGACTGGGCCTCCGTGCAAGACAACAGGCCAGGTACAAATTTGGCCAGCCAGGGCCCACTACTGGAGGACAAGGAGGAGGAAGATGGGGATGAAGCATGTTCACAGCGGGGTGGCATCCAACGCAGCTTGGGCCCATCACTGGTGCGTGGCTGGGGGGGTACGGAGGACGCAGGCGATAAGCCTCCCACAGAGGACAGCTTGTTCTTACCTCTGGGCAGCCTGGCACACATGAGCGATTACATGCTGCAGTGCCTGCGCAATGACAGCAGAGTTGCCCACATTTTGACATGTTCTGACTACTGGGTGGCCACCTTGCTGGATCCCCATTACAAAGACAATGTGCCGTCCTTAATTCCCTCACTGGAGCGTGATCGGAAGATGCGCGACTACAGGCGCACGCTGGTAGACACGCTTCAGAGAGTATTCCTGACTGACGCCAGGGGACAAGTGGAAGCACAAGGCAAAGGCAGGGGAGGAGGAAGAGGTCGCCAACGCAGCTGTGTCAGCGCCAGCACCTCAGAAGGCAGGGTTAGCATGGCCGACATGTGGAAAAGCTTTGTCACCTCGCTGCAACAACCGGCCCCAACTGTTGATATGGAGCGTGTTAGCAGGAGGCAGCATTTGAACAACATGGTGGAACAGTAGCTGTGCACACGACTACACGTACTGACTGATGGTTCTGCCCCCTTCAAATTCTGGGTCTCCAAATTGTCCACATGGTCAGAGATTGCCCTGTATGCCTTGGAGGTGCTGGCCTGCCCTGCAGCCAGTGTACTCTCTGAACCTGTATTTAGCACGGCAGGAGGCGTCATTACAGACAGACGCAGCCGCCTGTCCACAGCCAACGTGGACAAGCTCACGTTTATTAAAATGAACCAGGCCTGGATCCCACAAGACTTGTCTGTACCTTGTGCAGAATAGACAGTTCTAACAGCCTCAACCATTCATCCTTGTACTCAAGTGCACTTCTTCTTTTTTTTTTTTTTTTATATGTCCCAATATTTTGGGGGATACCCCTATGTAAAATGCAAAATAACACACATCTGTGTTGGCTACCTATTCCTCCTTCGCCGCCGCTTCCACCTAGACCACCACGTGAGCCTACTCAGCCACATCCACCGCCTCCTCAACCTCTTCCTCCTACATCATTCCTAATTTTTATTTATTTTATGTTTTTTTAATTCATTTCCCTAGCCACAGCCCATGCAGCCCTCTAGCTCTTCCCATGACATTTTTACAGCCATTTTAGTGCTCAAAAGTTTGGGTCCCCATTGACTTCAATGGGGTTCGGGTTCGGGGTCAAGTTCGGGTCAATTTCGGGTCCCGAACCCGATTTTTTTTTTCAAGTTCGGCCAAACCTGCCGAACCCGAACATCCAGGTGTCCGCTCAACTCTATCTTTAATGGAATACCTCATAAACTTATAGTGATGACATCCCACAAAGCCCATTTTACATCTTCCCTGACATAACACAGGCCCCAAATCTACCATTTTATTTCACTTGGATGAGCTGAACCGCCATTTATTTATTTACGGTCAGTTCATTTCTGCTTTTTTTCAGATAATACTAAATTCATGTGTACCGGTGGTATCTCTCCTGTGTAGAGCTACACAGAATGGAGTAATAATTCACATTCAGTGATTTCACATGTATTGAGGAATATTCAACTGCGCTGTTTGCAGCGTGTATCTCTGATGAACTCAAATAGATAAGCAAGCCGCTGCTGAATATAATAGCGCATAGTTGAAATAGTTTTTATGTTTTTTTAATTATTTCCAGTTCTTCAAGCTGAAAAAGCATTACAAGAGGTCAAACCGTTATCAAGAAAATAGATGTTTTTTGGCTTCCAATGAGTAATTTCCCATAAGCCCCACATTGCCGGAGGGTATTTGCTTACATTCATAGAACAGACGGGATGCTTGGCTTTCAGAAATTGACCCTGTTACATAAAATACAAATCATACACTCTATTATTCTATTTATTGAAAATGAATTGAACATGGCGGTTAATGTGAGCCAAACCCATTAAACAAATTATTTTCCCAAACTACTGATATGAATTATTTATTTATGATTTTTCTACAAAATTCAGACAAAATAGATTTAATTTTTATATTTCTATTGGGATTTTTTTGGGTTGTTTTTATATTTCTACCTTTCTCATGACAATATGCATGCCAGTGTGTAGGATATATTTGGCAGCAAGTATATATATTGCAGTTGCCTGCCCGTGTGTGAGAGGCCACAGGCCCACAGACTGTACTGTGTGCACACCACTCATATCGGGTGGCACAGTACCTTGCAGATAAAAAAGTAATTTGATTTTTTCTCTGTAATATAATTGCAGTTGCCTGCCAGTGAATGTCAGGTCCACAGACTGTACTGTGCCCACTGCCCGACACTTATATCGGGTGGCACAGTACCTTGCAGATAAAAAAAAAGTCATTTAATTTTTTTCTCTGTAATATAATTGCAGTTGCCTGCCAGTGAGTGTCAGGCCCACAGACTGTACTGTGCCCACTGCCCACCACTAATATCGGGTGGCACAGTACCTTGCAGATAAAAAGGTAATTACATTTTTTCTCTGTAATATAATTGCAGTTGCCTGCCAGTAAGTGTCAGGCCCACAGACTGTACTGTGCCCACTGCCCACCACTCATATCGGGTGGCACAGTACCTTGCAGATAAAAAATTCATTAAATTTTTACCCTTTAATATAATTGCAGTTGCCTACCAGTGTGTGTCAGGCCCACAGACTGTGCCCACTGCCAGTGCCCACCACTCATATCGGGTTGCACAGTACCTTGCAGATAAAAGTCATAAAAACATTTCTCTGCAATATAATTGCAGTTGCCTGCCAGTGTGTGTCAGGCCCACAGACTGTACTGTGCCCACTGCCCACCACTCATATAGGGTGGCACAGTACCTTGCACGCATAGTACTACTAATCTAAAAAAAAATGACAGGCTGAGGCAGGCCACCCCGCAGGGACCGTCGTGGTCGTGGTGCTGTGATTTACTTTGGCCCTAGAATAATGCCCAGTGTTCAGAGGCCACGTACCCTAAACTCGAAAAATTCTGAGAACATAGTTGACTGGCTTACACAGGACACCCAATCTTCTGCAGCTTCCGCTCAGGACCTTGACGCACCATCCTCCTCCAGCTCAGCTTCGGGCACCTCTCAAGTTACCACTCGCCCGCCCGCCGCCACCACTAACACTAGCACCACAGCCGCTTCATTTGATCTGTCAGAGGAGTTATTTACACATCAGTTGGAAGAAATGAGTTATGCGCAACCATTATTGCAAGAGGATGTAGATAACAGGGATATGTCTCCGTCAGACAGCATTACACACATGGACGTACGGTGTGATGATGATGATGTTGTACCCGCTGCTGCTTCCTTTGCTGAGTTGTCAGATACAAGTGAAGCGGTTGATGATGACGATGTGTCCGTGGATGTCACGTGGGTGCCCGCTCGAAGAGAAGAAGAACAGGGGGGAAAGTTCAGATGGGGAGACAGAGAGGAGGAGGAGACGAGTTGGAAGCAGGGGGAGGTCGTCGCAAGAAGCTAGTGGCACAGTCAGACAGCATGTATCGGCACCCGGGGTCAGCCAGACAGCACGCCAATCAACGCATGCTGTTGCCACCACCAGAATGCCGTCATTGCAAAGCTCAGCAGTGTGGCATTTTTTTGGTGTGTCTGCCTCTGATAACAGCGATGCCATTTGCAACCTGTGCCAAAAGAAACTGAGTCGTGGGAATTCCAACACACACCTAGGTACAACTGCTTTGCGAAGGCACATGATCTCACATCAAAAAACGCCTATGGGATCAACACATGATGAGTACAAGCAGCACACAAACTCAAAGCCACCATCCTCCTCCTGGTCCAGCATCTTCAGCCACGTCAACCACTGCTGTCCTCCTTGCTCCCTCTCAACCACCCGCCACTCCGCCCTCACCTTCAGCAGTTCCTGCTCATCTGCCCACAGTCAGGTGTCTGTCAAGGACATTTTTGAGTGTAAGAAGCCAATGTCACAGAGTCACTCCCTTGCCCGGCATCTGACAGCTGGCTTGTTGGAACTCTTAGCCCGCCAGCTTTTACCATACAAGCTGGTGGAGTCTGAGGCCTTCAGAAAATGTGTAGCTATTGGGACACCGCAGTGGAAGGTACCCAGCCGAGTTTTTTTTTCACAAAAGGCAATCACCAACCTGTACTCTATTGTGGAAAAGGAAGTCATGGCATGTCTGGCACACAGTGTTGGGGCAAGGGTCCATCTGACCACTGATAACTGGTCTGCAAAGTACGGTCAGGGCAGGTATATCACGTACACTGTGCATTGGGTAAACCTGCTGATGGCTGCCAAGCATGGAATGCATGGCTCTGCAGAGGAGTTGGTGACACCGCCACGACTTGCAGGCAGGCCTGCTGCCACCTCCTCTACTCCTCCTACTCCATCCTCTTCGCTAACCTCCTCGGCTGAGTCCTCTTCTGCTGCTGCATCTTGCTCCACGTCAACTACACCCCCCCCAGCTCCCCAGGGGCTATTCCACATCCCGGATACGACAGTGTCACGCCGTCTTGGGGTTGACTTGCCTGAAAGCAGAGAGTCACACCAGACCAGCACTCCTGTCCGCCCTGAATGCACAGGGGGATGAGTGGCTGACCCCACACCAACTGGAGATCGGCAAAGTGGTGTGTGACAATGGAAGCAATTTGTTGGCGGCATTGAATTTGGGCAAGTTGACACATGGCATGTTTTGAATCTAATCGTACAACGCTTTGTGCATAAGTACCCAGGCTTACAGGACGTCCTCAAGCAGGCCAGGAAGGTGTGTGGCCATTTCAGGCGTTCCTACACTGCTATGGCACACTTTTCCGATATTCAGCGACGAAACAACATGCCAGTGAGGCGCTAGATTTGCGACAGCCAATTCAACACTCCTAATGTTCGACCGCCTGCTCCAACAAGAAAAAGCCGTCAACGAGTATTTGTATGACCGGGGTGCTAGGACAGCCTCTGCAGAGCTGGGTATTTTTTTGCCACGTTACTGGACGCTTATGCGCAATGCCTGCAGGCTCATGCGTCCTTTTGAGGAGGTAACAAACCTAGTCAGTCGCACCGAAGGCACCATCAGCGACCTCATCCCATTTGTTTTCTTCCTGGAGCGTGCCCTGCGAAGAGTGCTGGATCAGGCCGTAGATGAGCGTGAAGAGGAAGAGGAAGAGTTGTGGTCACCATCACCACCAGAAACAGCCTTATCAGCATCGCTTGCTGGACCTGCGGTAATGCTAGAAGAGGAGTCTGAGGAAGAGGAGTCAGAGGAGGAATGTGGCTTTGAGCAGGAGGAAGACCAACTACAGCAGGCATCCCAGGGTGCTCGTTGTCACCTATCTGGTACCCGAGGTGTTGTACGTGGCTGGGGGGAAGAACAGACCTTCAATGAGATCAGTGAGGACGAGGAATGAGTAGCTCGGCATCCAACCTTGTGCAAATGGGGTCTTTCATGCTGTCATGCCTGTTGAGGGACCCTCGTATAAAAAGGCTGAAGGAGAACGACCTGTACTGGGTGGCCACGCTACTAGACCCCTGGTATAAGCAGAAAGTGGCTGAAATGTTACAGAATTACCAGAAGTCGGAAAGGATGCAGCAGTTCCAAAACAAGTTAAAAAGTATGCTTTACACTGCGTATAAGGGTGATATCACAGCACAATGGGAATCTAACAGGGGAAGAGATGAAAGTAATCCTCCTCCTACTACGACCACACCAGCAAGGACAGGACGCTTTACAGACGTGTTGTTGATGGAGGACATGCGTAGCTTTTTAAGTCCTACACATCGCCACAGACCTTTGGGGTCCACCCTCAGAGAACGACTCGACCGACAGGTAGCAGACTACCTCGCCTTAACTGCAGATATCGACACTCTGAGGAGCGATGAACCCCTTGACTACTGGGTGTGCAGGCTTGACCTGTGGCCTGAGCTATCCCAATTTGCGATAGAACTTCTGGCCTGCCCCGCTTCAAGTGTCCTGTCACAAAGGACCTTCAGCGCAGAAGGAGGTATTGTCACTAAGAAGAGAAGTCGCCTAGGTCAAAAAAGTCTAGATTACCTCACCTTTATTAAGATGAATGAGGCATGGATCCCGAAGGGACTGACAGTGGGGGATGCATTTGACTAAAAAAGGCCTGATGAGATGCCTTGGGCTAAAAATGGTCCACACGCTGCTGTATTTAATCTCTGCATGCCGGATGACTTGCGTGAGTTCTCCGCCACCAACTAGGGTACAAGCCGCAATGTATTAGTGCACTTTCTGCCTGGAAAACATCCATTTTTCTGGCCGCTGCTACAGCAGCAGCTGCAACAATACCTAATTTTTCAGACATGTGTACATGCCTAATTTTTCTGGCCTCTGGTGCTGCACTGTGGCTGCAAAAACAAAACAAAACGACACATACATGTGTCAATTCCCCTTCGTGATCGTTACCTTTTTGTGGTGAAGGGGCTAGCGTATCACAATGAAGCGATCACCTCTATGAGTGTTTTGGCAATGTTGGCACACCCCAGATGATAAGGTCGTTGATAATTTTGCATAGAAAAAACATTAATTTTCTTTGTGATCATCTAAGGTGATTATTAAAGCCTACTAGGCCAACAATGGGGCCACACTGCAGAATCATTGTTTTCTGGGTCACTTAACTGTCACTGAACTAACTCAGCAACGACCATAGGCGTTAAAAAACCACCATCGCCTGCAATTTATGTCATGAGTGTGTCAACTATTGACAACTCTTTGCGGTTGTCTAAAATCTATTCGATACACGTCCCCTGATAGGGGACGTAACAGGGATTAAACTGATAAGAATAGTACTACTTAACACACCACTCATATAGGGTGGCACAGTACATTGCAAGGCGCACGCGCAGTGCCCCAGATTGGAAGTAAGAGGACCGACCAACCATCTTTTTCCATCTCCCGGTTCCTAAAATCTATTCCATACACCGGCCCCTGATAGGGGATGTAACAGGGATTAAACTGATAGGAATAGTACTGCTTAACACACCACTCATATAGGGTAGCACAATACATTGCACGGCGCACGCGCAGTGCCCCAAATTGGAAGTAAGAGGACCGACCAACCATTTTTTTCCATCTCCCGGTTCCTAAAATCTATTCCATACACCGGCCCCTGATAGGGGACAAAACAGAGATTAAACTGGTAAGAACAGATTTTTTTAATTTAGAAATAAGAGGGCAGCCTCTTTGGAGCTGGGTATTTTTTGGCCACGTTACTGAATGCTCATGCACAATGGCTGTAGGCTCATGCGTCTTTTTGCGGAGGTGACAAACCTGGTCAGTCAAACCCAAGGCAACATCATCGACCTCATCCCATATGCGTTTTTTCTGGAGCGTGCCCTGCGAAGAGTGCTGGATCAGGCAGTAGATGAGCACGAAGAGGAAGAGTTGTGGTCACCATCACCACCAGAAGCAGTCTTGTCGTCGCCGATTGCTGGACCTGCGGCAACGCAGAGAGAGGAGTCTGAAGAAGAGGAGTCAGAGGAGGAAGGTGGCTTTGAGGAGGAGGAAGACCAACCACAGCAGGCGTCCCAGGGGGCTTGTTGTCACCTTTCGGGCACCCTTGGTGTTGTAGTTTGCGGTTGTTTGCGGTGCGTTAAACAGGGAGTTTGGTCTGTCAGAGTTTGGTCTGTCACTGTGAAGCGGGCGTAACCCTTACACTACCTGATTGATACAACATCATACCTGATCGTATACACACACTGGATGTTTTAAAGCACGTTATTCCAAGCAATTTAGGAATGTTAGGTGATTTATGCCCTTTATGGATTAAAACACAACTCTGCGTCAACTACGTGATTTTCCATGGGAGTTTTGCCATGGATCTCCCTCCGCCATGCTACAGTCCAGGTGTTAGTCCCCTTGAAATAACTTTTCCTTCACTGTTGTGGCCAGAAAGAGTCCCTGTGGGTTTTAAAATACGCCTGCCTATTTAAGTCTATTGCGGTTCGCCCGTTGCGAATGAAAATTTTTATATTCGCTACATCTCTATAGAAGATATGATGAGAGAGATTTTCTGAATGACAGGTATTGAGGTCTGTTCAGGGTTTGCAGTAGTCACTACCTGTCAATAGTGGTTCAAGGAAGGACATTCAGTGAACTAGAAACAAAGTAATGGGTTTTTGTAGCACAAGAAAATCTTGGTTATGACAGAAATGTTCAGATGCATTGCAGTTAGTAAATATCTAACAGTTCTAAATATCTTAATGGGGTTTTTCAGGATTTTCATATTGATGGTTTATATTCAGGTCATCAATATGAGATTGGCAGAGATCCAACTCCTGGCACCCCCACCGATCAGCTGTACGAAGAGACCATGGCTCCCTGTGAGCTCTGTGGACTCCTGTTAGGCCATGTGATATCACGTTCATCAATTACGTGGCCTAGACGCAGCTCAGTCCCATTCAAGCTGTGATACCAAGCGCTGCCGCTATCCAATGGATGACGGTGCTGTTGTGAGGAGACTGTAGCGCTCACCAGAGCACCGGTTAGTACTATTGCTTCGGCAAACAGCTAAATGGCTGGGTGCTGGAAGTCAGACCTCTGCCAGTCTAACATTGGTGACCTATCCTGATTAGGGATGAGCGAAGTAGTACCTTGGAACCGAACCTGAGTTCGGTACAAAGGTTTTTTACAGTAGAAATTAATTTCCGAAGTTACTACACAAAGACTCACGAGACTTTGCGAAGTAATAACTTCGGATGATCGGAGCAAATACATTCTAAAACATGTACAGACTACCGGCTCCGTACAATATTAAAACAAAGTTTTATGCAAATCAACTTCGGATGAAGCATCCGAAGTCGATTTGCTCATCCCAAATCCGGAGGATAGTCAATATTAGCTCCCTTATAGGGTCTTTTTTGTATATGATATTTTAACCTTTTCCTTTTGCTGTGTCTTTAATAAATAATATTATATTTTATATCTTTGGGATGTGCTGCTTTTTTATTCTATAGTCCTTCTTTTCTACTGTATACTATCCTAAGGATAGGACATCAATATGAAAATCCTGGATAACACCTTTAATTGATACACTGCATTACCATCTAACATGGCAATTATAATGATCTATCTAATAAGTAAAATATGTCTCTAGCAAGAGAGAAAAATGGGCCAAATTGAATAGGGGCAGCGCCGGACTGGGGATAAAAACCAGCCCTGGAAAAAGTTGCATACCAGCCCCACAGCATTGCGTCATTATTTGCTTGTTTAGAAAAGGGGAAAGCATTCATTTTAAAACACGTGTGTAAACACGAATATGAACATTGCCCCACAATAGCTCTTTTGTAGAACCCCCATTGTTCATATTATCACAGTAGACCAGCTTTTCCCAACCAGGATAACTCCAGCTGTTGCAAAACTACAACTCTCAGCATGCCCAGACAGCGTTTGGCTGTCAGGGCATGCTGGGACATGTAGTTTTGCAACAGCTGGAAGCATCCTGGTAGGGAAACACTACAGTAGACCATTATCCCATCCAATTGGGTCAGAACTAAGAATAATCAACTTATATCAGCTGTACTTATTGTGACAGAGTGTCTGGAGAAGTAGTGGACGGGGTCTATGTGTGCCCAAGATTCCTCACTTCTGTCATTTAAAAGCAACCAGGGAAATGTTCAGGAGAGGTCTCTGCAACTCGGGTTTGCATAAAACCTGTTTTTAGGGCCTGTGTTGCTGGAGTGGGGAGAGAAGGGTGGGCCCCACTCCATCCGGGCAGTCCGGGTTTTGGGCTGTCAGGTAATTACTCCTCAGGTGTGCTAGCCTGATATAAGGCTGAGAATGCAGACACAGCTCTCAGCCTGGGAACAGGTTACCTGCATGGAGCCTGTGAGAGCACTTCAAGAGGTATGGACTCTGCTGTTTTGTTTAGGTGCTTGGTATTAGGCCGGCACTTGGTCAGGGAGGGTTCATGCTGTATAGTTAGAGCCGGACAGGCTTAGGATTTTTGTTTGTTATGTTTTATGTTCTGTACCTCAACCTGACAATAAAACTGGCATAAGAAAAATCCTAAGCCTGTCTGGCTCTAACTATACAGCATGAACCCTCCCTGACCAAGTGCCGGCCTAATACCAAGCACCTAAACAAAACAGCAGAGTCCATACCTCTTGAAGTGCTTATATCAGGCTAGCACACCTGAGGAGTAATTACCTGACAGCCCAAAACCCGGACTGTCCGGATGGAGTGGGGCCCACCCTTCTCTCCCCACTCCAGCAACACAGGCCCTAAAAACAGGTTTTATGCAAACCCGAGTTGCAGAGACCTCTCCTGAACATTTCCCTGGTTGCTTTTAAATGACAGAAGTGAGGAATCTTGGGCACACATAGACCCCGTCCACTACTTCTCCAGACACTCTGTCACAATATATAATTATATACAGGAGATACCCAGGTTATACCAGCATGGTCCATATCACTATATACAAGTAGATGTATAAGTTATAAATCTTCAATGGACCATGCTGGTATAACCTGGGTATCCCCTGTATATAAATTATACATCTTTTTGTATATAGTGATATGGACCATGCTGGTAAAACCTGGGTATCTCCTGTATATAATTATATATGTACAGCTGGTATAAGTTATACATCTTCTTGTATACAGTGTGTAACTTATACCGGCTCTACATATATAATTATATACAGGAGATACCCAGGTTATACCAGCATACTCCATATCACTATATACAAGAAGATGTATAACTTATACCTGCTGTACATATATAATTATATACAGGAGATACCCAGGTTATACCAACTGTACATATATCATTATATACAGGAGGTACCCAGGTTATATCAACATGGTCCATTAAAGATTTATAATATATACCAGCTGTTAGCTGTATAATTATAATGATATCCAGATGATGCCTAGGTTATTCCAACTTAGTACATTTAAAGGGAGTCTTTCACCTAATCTGAGTGTTGGAACTGAGACAATGGAACTCTCTGCCTGAGGAGGTGGAGATGGTGAGTTCACTAAAAGAGTTTAAGAGGGGCCTGGATGTATTTCTGGAGTGTAATAATATTACAGGTTATAGTTACTAGAGGGGTTGCTGATCCAGGGAGTTATTTTGATTGCTTGAATGGAGTCGGGAAGGAATTTTCCCCCCTAAAATGAGGAAAATTCGCTTCTACATCAAGAGGGTTTTTTGCCTTCCTCAGGAACAACTCGCAGGATAACAGGCCGGACTGGATAGACAGATCTCTATTTTCAGTCTTACATGAGGTGAGGTACCGTCCCTGTCCCGACACCCGCACAGCGCTCCTCTATTCTGGACTTCCAGTTCCGGGGCCCTGAACTTGATGGGCGAGCCTAATTAGAACGGCGCCGGCTTGTACTGACTTGATTCTGGCAGGCTGGCAGTAAGATGCATCAAGGGGGTGTGGAAGGGACAGGGCGGCTTACAATATCCCCAGCGCCAGCGCGCCAGTAAATGTGAAGGGGCCCTGAAAAACGTATTAAAAAGGACCTTTCAAGGGTCCAAACATTGTAAAATAACTATCTGTATGTGTAGCGCAGCGCCCAAGGATCTCACTGAACTTACTGCTATCCATGGGCGCCGCTCCATTCGCCCGCTGTGGCCCCGTTACCTTCTCCCGCACTGTATGGTAATTGCTACTATCGGAACAACAGGGAGAAGTCTGCTATGTTTCTCCCTAGGCGTTCCTTCTCCCTGGCTGTAATGCTGTCCAATTGCAGAGCAGAGCTCACAGCCTGGGAAGTTTTTTTTCTCCCTGGCTGTGAGCTCTGCGCTGCGATTGGACAGGGAGAAGGAACGCCCAGAGAGAAAAAGGCCAGACTCCTCCCTGGTGTTCCGATAGCAGCAATTACCATACAGCGCGGGAGAAGGTATTGGGGCCACAGCGGGCGAACGGAGTGGCGCCCACACTCTCACTATATTTTAGGGTTGGGTGCAATTGACCCGTTGCTCCCCCCGGATCTGCCAGTGGGATGCACATAGTCACTGTACTTTCACACAATTTCATTTCATTTAAGGCTACATGCACACAAACGTTGTTTGTTCCCGTGTCCGTTATGTTTTTTTTGCAGATAGGATGCGGACCCATTCATTTCAATGGGTCCGCAAGAAACGCGGACAGCACACCGTGTGCAGTCTACATCAGTATGTTTGTTCTGGTGCCCTGCAAAAAAAAAGTCCTATTTCTTTCTAGTTTGCGGACAAGGATAGGCATTATTACAACGGATCTGCAAACAAAAAGGATGACATACGGAATGTGATCCGTTTTTTTTGCGGATCCACAATTTGCGCGCCGCAAAACACATACGGTAGTATGCATGTAGAATGGTGTAAATAGCAATTATCAAAAAAGAATGGTGTAAATGGCAATTATCAAAATTACTTCATTTTAAAAAAAATCTGCTTCTATCCACCTGAAATAAAAAAAAACTGTAAAGTCAGAGCCACTAGGGGTCTCACTTCCACCTAAATTGCAGTCCACTGCCTGCTGTCAGACAAGATCCGTCCCTAGTAACAGAGGCTCAGAAGACTGCTCACAGGAAATGGGGACACGTCAGTACTAGCTAAGATCCTGAGTTTGATAAAGTAACTGCTTCTACACTTATTTTTAACATCACAGGAGCCTCCTGCCTTTATGTACATGTGAATTCCCCCTCCCTATTTGTTCAGTGAGCTCCAGTGCTGAAAACAAACATAGTGGGAAGTACCGGATGTCATAGTAGTAAAGTGCTGGCAGATTTCACAGAAGGGAGATGCCCCTGCTTGTGAGAGAAATGCATATAGCTGTGCAGCTGAAACAGGGAATAATATGGCTGAAAGAGACTTTAAGGAAACCCAAACAAAATGGTGCCTTCACTGTTATGACTGTACAAAGAAATGCAGCCATTGTGCAAAATTATTTTAAAAACTCAGGTATGGTTTAATCTATAGGTCATACATCAAACGTATCCTCTGAGGGTGCAGGAGAGACATCTTTTCTTTCTAGCAGAAACCCAGTGGATACCATTTTAGTGAATAAGGATCCAGCGGGCCCCGGTTGTGTCTGACCATGCCAGATAATGCAAGTCTGCTCCTCTGCAGAGTACAGGAATGCCCTAACGCATATGTGTATATAAAATAAGTAGAAAAACATAATCATCTGAGATGTTACAAATATGTAATGTGTAATATCAAATTTATATAAACTGTAGCAATAACAATAATAACTAATAATTTATGAACATTTGGAAATGGTATTGTTAGTTCTTAGTCACAACTGGTAATTATACAGTCCTGATCAGAAGTTTAAGACCACTTAAAAATGGGGGGAAAGGGGGCGGAGCCAGCGCCGGACTGTGATAGCCGCATAGTCAGAAGCTCTCCGTACTAAATCCTGCACAGCACCAGCTAACGCTAGCAGACAGACGATTGGTCACCCCAGGGCTGACGATAACCCTAGTGCCCTCAAACCTCCGAATAATAATGCCGATATTGAGCGAATTAACAAGCCTTCGCCACAATGTCCACCATATAGGGGACAGGGTTGTGGCCCTGCAGTCGCGCCAAACTGCGGTCCTGGAACATCAGTCAGCAACCGCCACCTCCTTACAAAAATGTCGCACCTACCTGAACGAGCTTCATAACGCAGTGGAGGATCAGGAGAATAGGGGGCGCAGAAACAACTTGCGCTTCAGGGGAATACCCGAATCTGTTGAAGCAGCGGGCATCCCTGGGTGACGGCGATCTGCAGCTCCATCTTGGGCCCAGACCAGCAGACAGAAATAATCGTGGAAAGGGCACACAGGGCCTTGAGACCCAAGCCCAAGCCATCGGAGCCGCCTAGAGACATCATATGTAGGTTCCTTAATTACCAAGTTAAAACTGCAGTGCTGGAAGCCGCAAGAAACTTTACCGACCTGGCATATGAAGAGGTCCCCATTGCCATCTACCAAGACCTGGCCCCCTCTACCCTAAAGAAAAGAAGGAACCTGAAGCCCTTGACCGACTGGCTCAGAGCCAAGAAGGCACCATACCGATGGACCTTCCCGTTTGGAATTTCATTCTTTTATTAGGGGCGCCACTTCACCGTCTCTTCATTCGCCGATCTAAATGGAGTGTACGATCATCTTCAGATAGCTCCGCTAGAAATCAAAAATTGGGAACTCTACCAGGACCTTACGGACTTACCTGAGGTACCGAAGACCTCTCCCTTTGAGCCACCACATACCCCGAAGTCCCAGAGGGTCAAGCGTAAGACCGCACAGATGACACCGTAGATCCTGGTCTCATAGCTGCAGCCCAAATGTCAGAAATGACTTGATAACTTACGTCCTCATTTCCATATCTTTTTTTCCAACTGTCCTTTCTTACACTATTTACCTAACCATCTGCATTCCATCGATTCTTCACAGATGGTCGCTACCTACCCCTGCTTACCTTGCCCTACTATTCATCATTTTCCCCCTCTCCCCCCTTTAACATTTTCTTATCAGTCTGTCGATATGCCTCACTGTTGAGGCTCCTTCTATGTGCTGTGAGGATCACAATAGGGTTGATAAACCATTTCCCCCCTTACGATCCTTACTCTGATTTTCAGAATGACCCATATTAATGGGCCTTGTTACTCAAAAGTTCATCTTATAGTTACATGTTCTTTTGTTTGCTTTTTGTTTAAGGTACTAGTCTTCTTCATTCCTACATGTATGACAATACTGAAGACTCCTCTGGCTCCTATCTCACCTTCCCTGATTTCTCGCATCAGATGCACTCAAAAGTGGATTTCCTGGAGAGGGACCTGGCTGCGACAAGGTAATCCCCTTTAAAATAGACGACATGGCTGATCTATCATTTGCGTCTTTCAATGTTAAGGGCTTTAACTCCCCTTCTAAGAGGAGCCAGGTCTTCACATTGCTACGCAAATCTGCGGCCAGTGTCCTTCTCCTTCAGGAAACACACTTCAAATTGAATCACTATCCCAACTTATCTTTCTCCAATTACCCCCAATGGTATCACTGTGGAGGTGATTCTGCTGCATCTGGGGGGGTGAGTATTGGATTCCAGAGGAAGATTCCTTTTTAGTACATCTCCCACCTCCAGGATCCAGAAGGGAAATACCTACTAGTCAAAGGCTCTATTGGTCCTCAAACTTATACAATAATTAACTTATAAGCCCCTAACATAGGACAACATATATGGTTTTCAGAAATCTTTCCCATAATAGAATCTTTTGCTGAAGGATTGACAGTAGTAGGAGGTGACCTGAATGCCACTCTGAACCCACTCCTTGACTCCTCATCCCGTAGATCGGCTTTATCCCTTAGGACTTTACATCTCATAAGGGAGGGTTTCTGGAATTTACACCTTATGGATGTATGGCGCACATTTAACCCAGACATGACTGACTATACGTTCTACTCCCATCCCCACAAATCATACCATCGATTGGATTACCTCTTTGTGTCCAAGGAACATCTCCAGCTCTGCCATGGGTCCAAAATAGGTTCCATCCTCTTATCAGATCATGCCCCCATATTTCTTTCAATTTCTGCACCTGTCCCCAATCCAAGTAAATTTAAATGGCGCTTAAACGAGTCCCTGTTAGACAACCAAGATATTAAGGAAAAGATATCAGAGCTCCTCGAGGAATATTTCTCCCTTAATAAACAACCCGAGGTATCAGATCAGTCCCTTTGGGATGCCCATAAACCTTTCATCAGAGGGCACTTCATTAGCCTCGGGGCCTTCCTAAAAAAAGAAAGGAATAAAAAGATTGATTCCTTAAGTAGTAGGATATTCTCATTAGAGAACTTACATAAAAAATCCCTCTCGGAGTCACAGTTTATGGAACTTTCAAACCTAAAAGCAGAATTGAAGTCCCTTATGCAACACTCTACTGCCAAATATTTCCTAAACTCGCAACACAAGTCTTTGCACATCTAAGTTTATGATGCGTAGAATAAGGAACAGACGATCCAGGAATTATATCCATCAACTGCACTCCCCCCAAGGTAACCCCCTTTATTCCACAAAACTAATAGGTACTCAATTCCGTGTGTTCTATGAATCACTATACAACCTTCCCTTAACATTAAGCCCAGAAGCCCACTCAAATCTCTTTGCGTCATTCCTGGATTCAATCTCATTGCCAAATATCTCACCTGAGCACAAACTTAGTTTCGCATCCCAGTTTACACTAGAAGAATTGACTACGGCACTAAAACAATCTCCTCATGGCAAGAGTCCAGGTCCGGATGGACTTCCAGTATACTATTTTAAAACTTACCAACAAATTGTCCTACCCCATCTTCTCTCAGTCTGTAATCTGGCTTTATAGGGGAAACAGCTTTCCAGAGATATGACGATGGCTCACATAACCCTGATTCCCAAGGAAGGGAAAAATCCCAATCAATGTGCAAGTTATAGGCCCATCTCACTCCTCAACATAGATCTCAAATTATTAGCAAAAATGCTAGCGAACCGCCTTGCAACCCTTCTTCCCTCGCTTGTGCATGGGGATCAGGTAGGCTTCGTCAGAGGAAGAGAGGGCAGAGACAATACGTCCAGGGTCCTAAACGTAATATACCACTCTAACTTCCGCTCTAGACCGCTGCTCCTTTTGAGTACGGATGCGGAAAAAGCATTTGACAGAATCAGCTGGAAATCCTATCTGGGTTTGGCCTGCCTGATCCCTTTATACAAGCTACCTTTGCAATGTATGCGCAAGCATCAGCCTCAGTTTTAATTAATGGGGGTCTAACTGATCCATTCAGGATACAGAATGGCACCCAACAGGGATGCCCCCTTTCACCCCTGCTATTCGTCCTAGCTCTGGAACCTCTTCTTATCAGACTGAAAGCAGATCCGGACATCCGCGAAGTGGTGCTGGGAGGTCATGACCACAAGATTGCGGCTTTTACTGATGATATTATGATTATGACCTCTAATCTGAAAACTTCGCTCCCCATAATTCAAAATTACCTGGATACTTATGGCCTCCTATCCAACTTTAAAATTAATAAACAAAAATCCCTGGTTATTTCTATAAAGATTTCCCAACATAATCAACTGAGCCTTAAAGAGAACTCTCCATTTGATTGGTCATCCCCCTATCTTACGTATTTAGGAATCAAAATAAGCCCCAATCCGTCTGAACTCTTTACACTCAATTACTTGCCCTTTTTGCAATCCATCACAGCTGACATAAACAGACTGAATATTCCTACTATATCTTGGTTTGGATGTAAAAACCTACAAACCGGATTCCAAAAAAGTTGGGACACTAAACAAATTGTGAATAAAAACTGAATGCAATGATGTGGAGATGGCAAATGTCAATATTTTATTTGTAATAGAACGTAGATGACAGATCAAACGTTTAATCCGAGTAAATGTATTATTTTAAAGGAAAAATACGTTGATTCAAATTTTCACGGTGTCAACAAATCCCAAAAAGGTTGGGACAAGTAGCAATAAGAGGCTGGAAAAAGTAAATTTGAGCATAACGAAGAGCTGGAAGACCAATTAACACTAATTAGGTCAATTGGCAACATGATTGGGTATAAAAAGAGCTTCTCAGAGTGACAGTGTCTCTCTCAGAAGCCTAGATGGGTAGAGGGTCACCAATTCCCACAATGTTGCGCAGAAAGATAGTGGAGCAATATCAGAAAGGTGTTACCCAGCGAAAAATTGCAAAGACTTTGCATCTATCATCATCAACTGTGCATAACATCATCCGAAGATTCAGAGAATCTGGAACAATCTCTGTGCGTAAGGGTCAAGGCCGTAAAACCATACTAGATGCCCGTGATCTCCGGGCCCTTAAACGACACTGCACCACAAACAGGAATGCTACTGTAAAGGAAATCACAGAATGGGCTCAGGAATACTTCCAGAAACCATTGTCAGTGCACACAATCCACCGTGCCATCCGCCGTTGCCAGCTGAAACTCTACAGTGCAAAGAAGAAGCCACAAGCTCAGGAGTTTTCACTGGGCCAGGGATCATTTAAAATGGAGTGTGGCAAAATGGAACACTGTTCTGTGGTCAGACGAGTCACGATTCGATGTTCTTTTTGGAAATCTGGGACGCCATGTCATCCGGACCAAAGGGGACAAGGACAACCCAAGTTGTTATGAACGTTCAGTTCAGAAGCCTGCATCTCTGATGGTATGGGGTTGCATGAGTGCGTGTGGCATGGGCAGCTTGCATGTCTGGAAAGGCACCATCAATGCAGAAAAATATATTCAGGTTCTAGAACAACATATGCTCCCATCCAGACGTCATCTCTTTCAGGGAAGACCCTGCATTTGTCAACAAGATAATGCCAGACCACATTCTGCATCAATCACAACATCATGGCTGCGTAGGAGAAGGATCCGGGTACTGAAATGGCCACTCTGCAGTCCAGATCTTTCACCTATAGAGAACATTTGGCGCATCATAAAGAGGAAGGTGCAACAAAGAAGGCCCAAGACGATTGAACAGTTAGAGGCCTGTATTAGACAAGAATGGGAGAGCATTCCTATTTCTAAACTTGAGAAACTGGTCTCCTCTGTCCCCAGACGTCTGTTGAGTGTTGTAAGAAGAAGGGGAGATGCCACACAGTGCTGAAAATGGCCTTGTCCCAACTTTTTGGGGATTTGTTGACACCATGAAATTCTGATTCAACATATTTTTCCCTTAAAATGGTACATTTTCTCAGTTTAAACTTTTTTTTCCATGATTTATGTTCTATTCTGAATAAAATATTAGAAGTTGGCACCTCCACATCATTGCATTCAGTTTTTATTCACGATTTGTATAGTGTCCCAACTTTTTTGGAATCCGGTTTGTATTAATGTCGCTGATATTACCTCGCCTTACTTACCTCCAACAAGTTTTGCCCATCCACGTCCCTAAAGTCTTATTATGACTCCCTCAGGAAACTTTTATTTAGATCGTTCATCTGGAATCAATAGAAATCAAGATTATCTTACTCCTTATTATCACACCCCAAGCATACAGGAGGAATAGCTTTGCCAGACCCTGAACTATACGGTAGGGCTGTTCTGCTATCTAGAGCAGTTGAGTGGCTCAGAACCCCTAATCCCAAATCCTGGGTAGCGATGTAACAGGAACTAGTAAACAAACCCTTTCGCTCACTGTTGCTAGGGAGCTCTAGTTTACATAACATCCCTATATCTCCCTTTCCAATAATTCAAGCTACCCTCAATGCGTGGAAGGGACTCCAGTCCACTCATTGTGCGGTACCTTTCCCATCGCCAACTCTCTCAGTGAGAGATATTCTGGGCACTGCTCTCCCAGTAATATGCGATTGCACCCCACGTGACATAAGGGAATCAACCATTTCTATCTTCTCATTTCTTCAGCCTGACGGTACTTCCCTATCCATTAATGAGATTCAAACAAAACTGGCCCCTCACAAGCAGTTTTTACCCGCCATACTATATATACGTTCATATATCTCGCAGCACATTCCTAGTAGCGATAAGTTTCGACCTCTAGTCTGGGTTGAATCACTCATTACCAATCCTAACTCCCCAAAGAAGCTAATATAACAACTGTATAAAAGACTGAATAACCCCTCTGTACTCATTAAACCAGCGTTCATCAGACGATGGGAAAAAGATCTGGGCCTAGACTTCCCACTGTCTACTTTACCAGAGATACTGTTATCGCCACATAAGTCATCTCGCTGTGTATGTATACAGGAGAACGGTTACAAACTTTTAACTAGATGGTACAAAACGCCAGATGTGACCTCTCTTTATTCGGATACAGTAACAGATAAATGCTGGAGATGTCTCGAAGATAGAGGAACACTCCTCCACATATGGTGGATGTGCCCCATAATTAACAAATTGTGGAAAACAATCTTTGATGTATGCAACCAGATCTGCTGCACTAAAGTGCAGTTATCCCCTTTGTTAGCTCTACTCAATCTAGATTACCAAGTGGAGTCTCCCCCTCCTCCCTTCCTTTTCAAACAACTACTGATTGCAGCCAGCCTCCTAGTGCCTAAATATTTGTTATCAACCTCTACCCCTCCCCTGGAACAATGAAAATTAAAAATTGACCAACTGTATAGGTTTGAAGAAATTTCCTCCTGGGAAGCACGCACCCATAGCAAATTCTGAAAACAATGGCGTTTATGGCATGAATATAGACACCCTAACTGAGGTATACAGAATTCTACACCACCCCTAATAGCTGGGTATACTTAGAAATTTTTCTGTTGCACTTGTCAAATGTCAGAAATATCAACAACATATGACCGGAATGCAATTGTGGAGAACCAATGTTTTTGCATATATATATATCAATACTACCTATTTCAGTATGGAATGAACCATAAAATGTATAACTTCAACGTCATGCTTGACGTTCAAGATACCTATGTTATGTACCTTGTTACGTTATGTTCTTCAAATCAAAAATTTTAAATAAAAAAAAAAATGGCAAAAAATTATATTTAGCATGGCTGGATCTTAACAAGGTTCCAAGTAGAGCTTCAGCATGCAACAAGAAGAAATGGGAGTGAGACAAAACATTCTTACTGCGTCCCACCTCCGCAGAGATGTGTGAGAGACCCTGCTTATGCAGTTCAACAACCCAACCACATTCAAAAAGGGAGAGTTTTTTTGCCTTTGCCATCACAATGTGTGACTACCTGACAGAAAATGACAATGAATCCACATCTTTGCACAGATTTGGCCTTTTAAAGGCATGTGGTCCTAAACTTTTGATCAGCTGAAAAAAAGCCTGTTTCAGTTTATTCGTTGTTTTCATGAAACTGAATGCTCAAAAAATGTTTTGTCTCACTCCCATTTCTTCTTGTTGCATGTTGAAGCTTTACTTGGAACCTTGTTAAGATCCAGCCATGCTAAATATGATTTTTTGTCATTTTTCAAGTGGTCTTAAACTTTTGATCAGGACTGTATAACCCAGGATCACTGCAGTATTGACACAGTTTACGTATGCATCCTAGGCTCACCCTATGTTGCAGTTAAAGGGGTTGTCTCAATTCAGCAAATGGCATTTATCATGTAGAGAAAGTAATTACAAGGCACTTACTAATGTATTGTTATCATCCATATTGTCTCCTTCCCTGGCTGGATTAATTTTTCCATCACATTATGCACTGCTCATTTCCATGGTTGTTTGCACACTGTAGTAACACAATATTGGAAAAGCACTAGCGTATACTGCAGTCTCACGGTCCCGGCCACCAGTGAGGCCAACACTTGTTCCTATAAAACATCCGAGGTCGATTCGCATAAAACTTTGTTAGCATACTGTGCGGAGCAGGAGCTCCGTACAGTATTAGAATGTCTTGGCTCCGGTTCTGCCCAGCAGGGTTAGGAAAAATCATTATAGATCACATCTGCCTCAGTTTTGGTATTTCTGTAGTGATTAATTTGGTTATACCACCATCTAGCGGTGTTAAATTATATTGCACTTTGTTTTTCTTGTTACAAAGACTGCTGCATTGTGGGTGGTGAAAAGCATTGTGGGAGTGCACAGTATCCTGGGAAAAAGAAGTCTCCAGGACACAGTACGGTGCTGTCCTCCTGCATATCTCCTTCTTCAATGCCACCATCCTTGTAAAAGCATATCTAGTGAGAGATCTACCTTCATTTTAGGGATATTGTGTGTTGAAAGCTATTCAGCTAGTTAGCATTGTTTATTTAGGGAATTATAACTGTTAGATGTTAGACATGTAATCTTATGTACAGGCAGCCATTTTACCATGTGCTTCAGTGTTATGCAAATGTTACAGTACATGCTATGCTATATACTTATTTATGTTATTTGTATTCTTATAGTTTTACCAATCAATCAATTAATCAATCAAATACTCCTGCTTTGCCAATAAACAAGTTAGACGACAAAGAACAGTCCTCCTATTTGGAAGACAGGAATGGTTTATGCTGAATATCAGACTGCACACTGTATGAACATGTATGAAGGCAGAACAGTAAAACAGATGCTAGTCAGCAGCGATAGTGGATCTGATTATACGGAGCGACCATCAAACAGGCAGTCCTGCGTACAAGATTGCAGCAGCTGCCATACAGTCACAAAAAGTGAGAGTGCAACCCCCAGCAAGTGCAGCACTACACAGACAACACTGAAGTCTGCTTCTACCTAGACTGAGTCTGCACAGAGACATTAAGCAGCCAGCAAAAGGCACACAATGTCCGCTAGCCAGGCATCATCATTAGTGTTGGGCGCAAATATTCTAATCACAAATATTAATTGCGAATATCGACACTTCGAGAATTTGCAAATAATTAGACTATAGTGATATATATTCGTAATTTTGAATATTCAATTTTATTTTCAACAGTAACTTCCCTTCTTGCTTGTGGGCCAATGAGAAGGCTGCAATGTCTATGTCTGAGCTTAGCAACATCCCTAGCAACCAATAGTAAAGTTGTCTACCCCTTACTATATAAGAACCTCCCCAGCAGCCATTTTCTGCAGTTTTTTTAAGTTCTGGGAGAGACAGCAGTGTCATTTCTGTGCTCCGTGCTTTCCACACTACATTAGATAGACAGTTAGATAGCTTTTATATATATATATATATATATATATATATATATATATATACACAGTACAGACCAAAAGTTTGGACACACCTTCTCATTCAAAGAGTTTTCTTTATTTTCATGACTATGAACCTGTGAAGGCTATTAAACCTGACAGGGCACACCTGTGAAGTGAAAACCATTTCAGGTGACTACCTCTTGAAGCTCATCAAGAGAATGCCAAGAGTGTGCAAAGCAGTAATCAAAGCAAAAGGTGGCTACTTTGAAGAACCTAGAATATGACATATTTTCAGTTGTTTCACACTTTTTTGTTATGTATATAATTCCACATGTGTTAATTCATAGTTTTGATGCCTTCAGTGTGAATCTACAATTTTCATGGTCATGAAAATAAAGAAAACTCTTTCTCTAGTCTCAGGAAACTTCTAGTAGCTTGGAAAATGTTGCAAAAGTGACCCACGCCTGTATTTTGCAGTGCATTACGCGAATATTACATTGCAGATTTTTGGCAATGAAAAAAATAATATATGATGAATATTTGCCGAAATATTTGTGAAATATCGTGAATTCGAATAAAGCCCCTGCCGCTCATTACTAATCATCATACAGGACCAGTTCACGAGCAAGCTGCTCTAGCCCGTCCTCAATAAAAGAAAAGGCTGCTCTTGCCTGTGCAGAAGCTGAGGCTTTGTAAGGTCTTCCTTTGCCGCACAAGAGATGCAACTAAAGCTAGGGCAAGCAGATCAAGAAAGAACATGCGTACAAGAGTCAATGGAAAGGGAGAGAGTACGCCTGGAAGAAGAGAGAGTAAGCAGTCAAGCGTCAATAGAAAGGGAGAGGGTACGCCTGGGAGAAAAGAGAGTACGCCGTCAAGCGTCAATGGAAAAGGAGAGAGTACTCCTGCAAGTGTCACTGGAGAAACTTGCCTCAGAGAAAGCAGAGTTCCTAGAAGCTTTGGAGTTCCCTGAATCCGAGAAACACAGCCAAGTATTTGGGCATGTCTCGGAATATGTTGAATGAGGCAGAGTCTGCCTGGCGTGCATGCTGTGCCTGCGCTCCCTGGACTTTGTGTGGCTGTCATGGCCCATGGTGGGAACTGATGTTGGGGACCGCTCATGGAGGCGACCTTGACCTGGTGAGTGGCTTGTTACGCTTTGGCCAAAATGTACACTAATGCCTCATTCAACATCCAGCATAGAGGCAGGGCAGAGTGCTGGTTGCAGAGTGCGATTGCATTTGTGTTTTTACGTTTGTATCTGTATTTCGCCATAGCAATGTGCACCTGCATGCAGGGGTTGTGCTGGCTGAACCCCCCACATTTTTTCTTTGTAGTATATATTGGAGGCGTGGCGATCTCCATGAAGTCATGCACACCTGACCAGTTAGTCTGCCCTGGAGGCTGGTTTTAAAGTCAGTATAAAACTGAGTCTGCTTTAATAGCGCCTACCAGTAGCCATTTGGCTCCAGGAGAAGTATATAGTGGGCTCAGCATGCATGTTGGTACTTGCATCCCTGGATCCGATGGAAGCTGTAATGGCACCAGACGGGGTTAAAAGCAGAGTGTGCCTGGCGTGAATGCTGTGCCTGTGCTCCCTGGACTTTGTGTGGCTGTCATGGCCCATGACGGGTGGGAACTGGTGTTGGGAACCACTCATGGAGGCGACCTTGACGTGGTGAGTGGCTTGTTACGCTTTGGCCAAAATGTACACTAATGCCTCATTCAACATCCAGCATAGAGGCAAGGCAGAGTGCTGGTTTCAGAGTGCGATTGCATTTGTGTTTTTACCTTTGTATCTGTATTTCACCATAGCAATGTGCACCTGCATGCAGGGTTGTGCTGGCTGAACCCCCCATATTTTTTTTCTATGTCTCGGAATATGTCTATCAGCATCCCAATACAGAAATTAACTATGATCCAGTATATCAGCTAGCCTATACAGAGTGTCAAAGATCCAACTTTGAACCACAGTATCTCCAGCAGGACGATATGAGACAATACGATGTTGACCATAACTACCACCCTGCAGAACAAAAGCTACAACCTTCGCTTCAACCTAAAGGGACAACCTTTGCGTCAGAACGGTATTATACAGACTTCCCTAAGCCAGAAACCCCTAAAAGGTATGGTGATTCACCACACTTGCAGCATAACAACAACATACCGAATAGTATTAGCGCTAACCAGGCTGCCATAGACTTCGCTAAGTTCTTTGCTAAACAGGACCTGGTTACCAAAGGACTTATGAAGTTCACAGATCGGCCCAAAAACTACAGGGCATGGCAAGCCTCCTTCTAGAACACCATAAGGGACTTAGATCTTTCCTGTAGTAAGGAGTTATATCTCTTGGTAAAGTGGCTTGAAAGTGAGTCTGCTGAACACGCCAAAAGAATCAGAGACATTAACATAAATTATCTGGGCAAAGGTCTAAAGATGGTGTGGGAAAGGCTTGATAAGTTTTATATAAGAGAATTGATAATTTTAGAGAATAGTGGGTAGGGGTTACCAGAAGCTCAGGGAACTCAGTGACTTGTTGATAGAGATACAGGTTGCTTATAAGGAGATCTGCCAGGGTTAGCATTCCTGGACACCGCCAGAGGTGTCAATCCGATTGTCCAAAAATTCTCTTATAATCTACAGGAGAAGTGGATCACGCATGGTTCCCATTATGAACAGTTTCATAATTTACCATTTCCCCCCTTTGTGGTGTTTGTAGACTTTGTTACTCAACAGGCAAGGATCAGAAACAATCCCAGTTTTGATTTTACATTGTCATGTCCCACTACCCCTGGTGTCAAACCTCATAAAACACCAGTGGCAGTCCCCAAAACTAAAGTTGCCTCCATAGGTTCTCCTTACAGGCCGTTTAATTCTTCTCAAGAAGAGAACAAACTTAGAGATCTTACCAAAGAATGCCACCTGCACAAGAAACCACATCCTCTACTAAAATGCAGAGCCTTCTTAGAAAAGTCTTAAGAGGATCGCAAATAATTCTTCAAAGAAAACATCTGCTTCAGGTGCTGCGCTACAACATCACACTTCGCCAGGAACTGTAAAGTCAGTGTGACATGCACAGAATGTGATAGAACAGGACGCAGCATGGCTTTACACCCTGGACCACCCTCTCAGGTATCACCCCAGGCAGAGGAGCATGACGGGAAGCAGATAGACACTGACAAAAACCTCACAGTAGTCACTTCTCACTGTACTGAGATCTTTAAAGGACTCGCAGGAGGGAAGTCCTGCTCAAAAATCTGCCTTGTTTATCCGGGAGATCACCAAGATAAGGCGATCAAGGTACTGTATACGCAATCTTAGATGATCAAAGCAATAGGTCTTTAGCTAAATCCACCTTCTTCGACACCTTCAACATCGTAGGGCCTGGTTCTGCCTACTCCTTAAGGACATGTGCAGGTACCGTTGAGACGGCAGGCAGAAAAGCAACCGAGTACAAGGTAGAGTCCATAGATGGTCAGGTCTGCTTGTCACTGCCAACCATACTGGAGTGCAATCACATTCCTGACAACCAGTCTGAGATACCTACACGAGAGGTAGCACCCCCACCTGAGGAGTATAGCTCATCTGATACCGGAGCTGGACCCAGAATCTCTGATAGCTTTACTCCATGGAGGAGATATACTACGACTTCATAAGGCTAGAGGACAGATTAACAGTCCCCAGAACGCTCCATACGTCTAGAGACTTGACCTAGGATGGGTTATCATAGGAGACATCTGTCTAGGAGGAGCACACAAGCCAACTTCAGTCAACGGTATGCTCACCAACACACTTGAAAATGGACATCCTTACCTATTCCAGCCATGTCATGTCAGCAGTTTCCTGATAAAATAGCCACACAGTGCTCCTGTGCCTTGTCATTTCACAGATACCTCCTGTGAAGACCACACCTGCGATGGTGAGCAAGATCACTTAGGGTGCACAGTTTTCCACAGGACAAGAGAAGACAACATTGTCACAATGTCCATAAAAGGGTCAGATGTCAGATCCTTTGTGGAAAAAGATTTCTACGTGGATGACTGCTTGAAATCCACAGCCACGAACAAGACCGCAATCAGTCTTATAAAAAGGGCCCAAGAAATGCTTGCTCTATTTAATTTGAGGTTGCACAAAATCGCCTCCCACAGCCATGAGTTAATGGAGGCCTTCTCACCCCAAGAACATTCAAGTGATCTAAAGGACTTGGATCTTAGCACTGACTCCCTTCCTATGCAGTGGAGCCTCGGTTTGCTCTGGGATTTAAAGGCAGACACATTCACCTTTCAAATCAGCAAGGAAGAAAAGCCCTTCACACGCAGAGGAGTCCTGTCCACCATAAACAGCTTATATGATCCTCTGGGATTTATAGTGCCTGTTACTATCCAAGCTAAAATGATGTTAAGAGACTTCACCACAGAAACATCTGATTGGGATAGCGCGCTTTCTGCGGAGAAAAAGGACCTGTTGACAGGTTGGAAGAAGTCTCTCGAAGCTTTGACCAGCCTTCACGTGGCACGACCCTATGCTCCCGAGCCATCGACTGAAGTCAAGATGTAAAGACTATATATCTTCTGCGATGCTTCAGTCAAGGCAATTGCAGCTGTAGCATACCTAAAGACCATAGACATCAAAGAAAGATGCCATATAGGATTTGTCATGAGCTGGACCAAACTGGCGCCACTGTGCGAACACACGATTTCTAGACTAGAGCTCTGCGCTGCTGTGCTTGCAGTGGAGTTGGCTGAACTTATAACATCAGGAATGAACCTATAAATTGAGGAAGTTGACTTTTACATGGACAGCTATGTAGTCCTAGGATATATTTGCAATAAAACCAGACGCTTTTATGTCTGTCAGCAATTGGGTGCTAAGGATCAGCAGATCCAGTTGTCCTAAACAGCGGCACTATGTGCCTACACAACATAATCCTGCAGACCATGCGACTAGATTCGTCGCACCAAACCACCTTAGTTTTATGGGTTTATGGGTCCTGATTCCTGTACCATTTAATGTCTTGCAGTATCGGATCCGACGTACGTTCAAATTGATAGACCCAGATGACGATGAAGAAATCCGACCGGAAGTATCTGTTCTACCTACAGTGACTTCGGACCACCAACTCAAATCCCATCGTTTCAACAGGTTCTCCACCTGGATGTTGCTCGTTTGTGGTATAGCTTGTGTAGTTCATATAGTTCAGTCTTACAAGTCAATATTACCTGTGAGTAGGAAGCCCTGCATCACTGCAAACAAGCCTTTAATGCTCCCAATATGGAAAGGTCCAAGAATATAATAATTCACACTATACAACACAAATGTTATGCTAAAGAAATAGACTATCTCAGCGATGCCAAACAGTCTCCAAGGATAGCGCTTTGAAGAAGCTTGATCCCATCTAGCGGTGTTAAATTGTATTGCACTTTTCTTGTTACAAAGACTGCTGCATTGTGGGTGGTGCAAAGCATTGTGGGAGTGCACAGCATCCTGGGAAAGAGAAGTCTCCAGGACACAGTACTAAGCTGCCCTCCTGTATATCTCCTTCTTAAACTCCACAATCCTTGTAAAATCATATCTGTTGAGAGATTTACATTCATTTCAGGGATATTGTGTGTTGCAGAACTGTTCAGCTAGTTATCATTGTTATTCAGAGAGTTATAACTGTTAGATGTTAGATCTTATGTACAGGCAGACAGTGTACTAGGTGCTTCAGTGTTATGTAAATGTTACAGTACATCTATGCTATATACTTATTCATGTTATTTGTATTCTTATAGTTTTACCAATCAAATACTCCTGTTTTGCCAATAAACAAGTTAGACTACAAAGAACAGTCCTCTTATTTGGAAGACAGGAATGGTTTATGCTGAATGTCAGACTGCACACTGTGTGAACGTGTATGAAGACAGAACAGCTCCGATGAGCCGAAGCTATTACTTCACAAAGTCTTGCAAGACTTCGGGTAATAACTTAATTAATAAAAAATTAATTTCTACTGTAAAAAAACCTTTTACCGAACTCGGGTTCGGTTTCAAGGTACACCATTCACCATATGGGATAAGTTTTTTATATTTTAATGATATGGACATTTTCACAGTAATGCCCATGATGTTGATTTTTTTTTTTTGGGGGGGGGGAAAGGGGGGTGATTTTAAATTTAATATATATTAAATTTTTTGACTATTTTTTGACTTTACTATTTTTTTTCAACTTTTTTATATGTCCACAAGTGGACCACAACATGCAATCATCATATTACAATTTGTATAGGCTAATGGAATTTTCTCCATTATCCTATACAGAAATAGCTATATTGCAATTCAGTGCTGCCACCTGCTGGCCTGAATTGTAATATATAAGTAATGAGCCTGGAAGCCTAGTACAGGTTCAGACTCATTACTGAAATGGAACACCTTATCTGATCTCCGCCGGTTGGAGGCATACATGCCCATGAAGCTTGCGCTTCTGGGTTTTCAGCCTCTCAGATGCAGTGGTCACATTTGACCACGGCATTTGATGGGTTAAATGTATGTGATTGGCATTACCGCCTATCATTGATTTTAGCCACGGGTGTCTTCTATATGAAACAGCAAGCACCTGTAAGCCATCTTTAAAGGCCGGAGATCTGCCGTATATGTACAGCAGATGTCATGAAGGGGCTAAATATAAATATTGACATTGAAAATTTAAAATTATATTTTCAATTATTTAAAAATATGTTAAATGTAAAAACGTGATTTAAACCATAGGTCATTTTCTAATGACACATTCCCTTAAAAAATGGACATTTGGCCATGTATGGCTGGATGATTTGGGTTATCATTGTTTTCAGTAGATTATTTTATAGGCAGTAAGGCAGCAGTCTTGAGCACAGTGATACAGCTTTAGAAAACAGTGAAATAATACTTTAAAAAAGAATCAAAGTAAATGTCTCCATTAGTATTTCCTCTTAGAAACCGAACTAAAAAATGAAAAAAATCCTTAAAAGAAGATATGACTGAAATATTGCAATTAATGAAATATATAGTGAATAGGCTTTTACCAGAATGGATTTTAGACAGACACTTCAAAGACAAACTGATATAGTTACTGGTTTATTAATGGAAGGGTTTGTGTGTGTTGCCTGGAAGCCTCATCCATCAGTAATGCTTGATGGCTCATTTATTCACGTTCAGAACACATGTATGTGTATATAGGCCATTCTTTATCATTCTTATTGAGTTTCTATAAGCATATTAGTAGGGACATTTTCGGATATTGACTAGCTTTTGCCTTTCTTAATAAGACATTCATTCATTTTTCATAAAATTATTTGGGTGGCTTACAGGAAAATCTTTGTGGAAAGGTCTACATAGATAAATAAAACTGTGTGAATATGTTGATTATATATGCAGTATATATATATACATATATATATATATATATATATATATATATATATATATATACATACAGGGTGGGCCATTTATATGGATACACCTTAATAAAATGGGAATGGTTGGTGATATTAACTTCTTATTTGTGGCACATTAGTATATGTGAGGGGGGAAACTTTTCAAGATGGGTGGTGACCATGGCGGCCATTTTGAAGTCGGCCATTTTGAATCCAACTTTTGTTTTTCCAATAGGAAGAGGGTTATGTGACACATCAAACTTATTGGGAATTTCACAAGAAAAACAATGGTGTGCTTGGTTTTAAGGTAACTTTATTCTTTCATGAGTTATTTACAAGTTTCTGACCACTTATAAAATGTTTTCAATGTGCTGCCCATTGTGTTGGATTGTCAATGCAACCCTCTTCTCCCACTCTTCACACACTGATAGCAACACCGCAGAAGAAATTCTAGCACAGGCTTCCAGTATCCATAGTTTCAGGTGCTGCACATCTCGTATCTTCACAGCATATGCCTGTTAGATTCAAAATGGCCGACTTCAAAATGGCCGCCATGGTCACCACCCATCTTGAAAAGTTTCCCCCCTCACATATACTAATGTGCCACAAACAAGAAGTTAATATCATCAACCATTCCCATTTTATTAAGGTGTATCTATATAAATGGCCCACCCTGTATATATAAATATATATATATATATATATATATACAGTACAGACCAAAAGCTTGGACACAACTTCTAATTCAAATAGTTTTCTTTATTTTCATGACTATGAAAATTATAGATTCACACTGAAGGCATCAAAACTATGAATTAACACAAGTGGAATTATATACATAACAAAAAAGCGTGAAACAGGTGAAAATATGTCATATTCTAGGTTCTTCAAAGTAGCCACCTTTTGCTTTGATTACTGCTTTGCACACTCTTGGCATTCTCTTGATGAGCTTCAAGAGGTAGTCACCTGAAATGATCTTCCAACAGTCTTGAAGGAGTTCCCAGAGATGCTTAGCACTTGTTGGCCCTTTTGCCTTCACTCTGTGGTCCAGCTCACCCCAAACCATCTCGATTGGGTTCAGGTCCGGTGACTGTGGAGGCCAGGTCATCTGGCGCAGCACCCCATCACTCTCCTTCATGGGTTTGGGACCATCAGTTGCATTGTGGAGAAGTCAGTTGGATACATAGCTGATAGTCCTACTGAATAGACTGTTAAAATTTGTATTATGGCAAGAAAAAAGCTAAGTAAAGAAAAACGAGTGGCCATCATTACTTTAAGAAATGAAGGTCAGTCAGTCCGGAAAATTGGGAAAACTTTGAAAGTGTCCCCAAGTGCAGTCACAAAAACCATCAAGCGCTACAAAGAAACTGGCTCACATGCGGACCGCCCCAAGAAAGGAAGACCAAGAGTCACCTCTGCTGCGGAGGATAAGTTCATCCGAGTCACCAGCCTCAGAAATCGCAGGTTAACAGCAGCTCAGATTAGAGACCAGGTCAATACCACACAGAGTTCTAGCAGCATCTCTAGAACAACTGTTAAGAGGAGACTGAGTGAATCAGGTCTTCATGGTAGAATATCTGCTAGGAAACCACTGCTAAGGACAGGCAACAAGCAGAAGAGACTTGTTTGGGCTAAAGAACACAAGGAATGGACATTAGACCAGTGGAAATCTGTGCTTTGGTCTGATGAGTCCAAATTTGAGATCTTTGGTTCCAACCACTGTGTCTCTGTGCAATGCAGAAAAGGTGAACGGATGGACTCTACATGCCTGGTTTCCACCGTGAAGCATGGAGGAGGAGGTGTGATGGTGTGGGGGTGCTTTGCTGGTGACACTGTTGGGGATTTATTCAAAATTGAAGGCATACTGAACCAGCATGGCTACCACAGCATCTTGCAGAGGCATGCTATTCCATCCGGTTTGCGTTTAGTTGGACCATCATTTATTTTTCAACAGGACAATGTCCCCAAACACACCTCCAGGCTGTGTAAGGGCTATTTGACCATGAAGGAGAGTGATGGGGTGCTGCGCCAGATGACCTGGCCTCCACAAATACAGGACCTAAACCCAATCGAGATGGTTTGGGGTGAGCTGGACCGCAGAGTGAAGGCAAAAGGGCCAACAAGTGCTAAGCATCTCTGGGAACTCCTTCAAGACTGTTGGAAGACCATTTCAGGTGACTACCTCTTAAAGCTCATCAAGAGAATGCCAAGAGTGTGCAAAGCAGTAATCAAAGCAAAAGGTGGCTACTTTGAAGAACCTAGAATATGACATATTTTCAGTTGTTTCACACTTTTTTGTTATGTATATAATTCCACATGTGTTAATTCATAGTTTTGATGCCTTCAGTGTGAATCTACAATTTTCATAGTCATGAAAATAAAGAAAACTCTTTATGAATGAGAAGGTGTGTCCAAACTTTTGGTCTGTACTGTATGTATATATATATATATATATATATATACTGCCTGTCCCCCAAAAAGTCGCCCTCTGGATTTAACTAAGCAAATAGTTATGAGCCTCCTATTGGATAATTACTGCATGGGCGATTATTTTTCAGCTGGCAATAAGTTATTTAGCCCCAACTGGTGCAATGAGTTGCTTCTCATTTCTTAAATAACCATCTCGAAAGACACATCTCGTGGTCGTGGAAAAGATGTTATTCTGTTTGAGAAGGGTCAAATCATTGCCATGCATCAAGCAGAGAAAACATCTAAGGAGATTGCAGAAACTACTAAAATTGGGTTAAGAACTGTCCAACACATTATTAAAAACTGGAAGGATAGTGGGGAACCATCGTATTCGAGGATAAAATGTGTCGGGAAAAAACCTGAATGATCATGATCGGTGATCTTTTAAACATTTGGTAGAATCAAATCGAAGAAAAACAACAGTAGAAATCAGGGCTATGTTTAATAGTAAAAATAAGAGCATTTCCACACGCACAATGCAAAGGGAACGGCACTGAACAGCTGTGCAGCCGTAAGAAAACCACGAATCAGTGAGGCAAACCAGAAAAAAAGGCTTCAATTTGATAGGGAGCATAAAGATTGGACTTTGGAGCAATGGAAGAAGGTCATGTGGTCTGATGAGTCAAGAGTAGAGTTGAGCGAACACCTGGATGTTCGGGTTCGAGAAGTTCGGCCGAACATCCCGGAAATGTTCGGGTTCGGGATCCGAACCCGATCCGAACTTCGTCCCGAACCCGAACCCCATTGAAGTCAATGGGGACCCGAACTTTTCGGCACTAAAACGGCTGTAAAACAGCCCAGGAAAGGGCTAGAGGGCTGCAAAAGGCAGCAACATGTAGGTAAATCCCCTGCAAACAAATGTGGATAGGGAAATTAATTAAAATAAAAATTAAATAAATAAAAATTAACCAAAATCAATTGGAGAGAGGTTCCATAGCAGAGAATCTGGCTTCCCGTCACCCACCACTGGAACAGTCCATTCTCAGATATTTAGGCCCCGGCACCCAGGCAGAGGAGAGAGGTCCCGTAACAGAGAATCTGTCTTCATGTCAGCAGAGAATTAGTCTGCATGTCATAGCAGAGAATGAGGCTTCACGTCAGCCACCACTGCAACAGTCCATTGGCATATATTTAGGCCTAGCACACAGGCAGAGGAGAGAGGTCCCGTAACAGAGAATCTGGCTTCATGTCAGCAGAGAATCAGTCTGCATGTCATAGCAGAGAATGAGGCTTCACGTCAGCCACCACTGCAACAGTCCATTGGCATATATTTAGGCCCAGCACACACACAGGCAGAGGAGAGAGGTCCCGTAACAGAGAATCTGTCTTCATGTCAGCAGAGAATTAGTCTGCATGTCATAGCAGAGAATGAGGCTTCACGTCACCCACCACTGCAACAGTCCATTGGCATATATTTAGGCCTAGCACACAGGCAGAGCAGAGAGGTCCCGTAACAGACAATCTGGCTTCATGACAGCAGAGAATCAGTCTGCATGTCATAGCAGAGAATGAGGCTTCACGTCACCCACCACTGCAACAGTCCATTGGCATATATTTAGGCCTAGCACACAGGCAGAGGAGAGAGGTCCCGTAACAGAGAATCTGTCTTCATGTCAGCAGAGAATCAGTCTGCATGTCATAGCAGAGAATGAGGCTTCACGTCAGCCACCACTGCAACAGTCCATTGGCATATATTTAGGCCCAGCACCCAGGCAGAGGAGGGAGGTCCCGTAACAGAGAATCTGTCTTCATGTCAGCAGAGAATTAGTCTGCATGTCATAGCAGAGAATGAGGCTTCACGTCAGCCACCACTGCAACAGTCCATTGGCATATATTTAGGCCCAGCACACACACAGGCAGAGGAGAGAGGTCCCGTAACAGAGAATCTGGCTTCATGTCAGCAGAGAATCAGTCTGCATGTCATAGCAGAGAATGAGGCTTCACGTCAGCCACCACTGCAACAGTCCATTGGCATATATTTAGGCCCAGCACCCAGGCAGAGGAGGGAGGTCCCGTAACAGAGAATCTGTCTTCATGTCAGCAGAGAATTAGTCTGCATGTCATAGCAGAGAATGAGGCTTCACGTCAGCCACCACTGCAACAGTCCATTGGCATATATTTAGGCCCAGCACACACACAGGCAGAGGAGAGAGGTCCCGTAACAGAGAATCTGGCTTCATGTCAGCAGAGAATCAGTCTGCATGTCATAGCAGAGAATGAGGCTTCACGTCAGCCACCACTGCAACAGTCCATTGGCATATATTTAGGCCCAGCACCCAGGCAGAGGAGGGAGGTCCCGTAACAGAGAATCTGTCTTCATGTCAGCAGAGAATTAGTCTGCATGTCATAGCAGAGAATGAGGCTTCACGTCAGCCACCACTGCAACAGTCCATTGGCATATATTTAGGCCTAGCACACAGGCAGAGGAGAGGTTCATTCAACTTTGGGTAGCATCGCAATATAATGGTAAAATGAAAATAAAAATAGGATTGAATAAGGAAGTGCCCTGGAGTCCAATAATATATGGTTATGGGGAGGTAGTTAATGTCTAATCTGGACAAGGGACGGACAGGTTCTGTGGGATCCATGCCTGGTTCATTTTTATGAACGTCAGCTTGTCCACATTGGCTGTAGACAGGCGGCTGCGTTTGTCTGTAATGACGCCCCCTGCCGTGCTGAATACACGTTCAGACAAAACGCTGGCTGCCGGGCAGGCCAGCACCTCCAAGGCATAAAAGGCTAGCTCTGGCCACGTGGACAATTTAGAGACCCAGAAGTTGAATGGGGCCGAACCATCAGTCAGTACGTGGAGGGGTGTGCACACGTACTGTTCCACCATGTTAGTGAAATGTTGCCTCCTGCTAACACGTTGCGTATCAGGTGGTGGTGCAGTTAGCTGTGGCGTGTTGACAAAAGTTTTCCACATCTCTGCCATGCTAACCCTGCCCTCAGAGGAGCTGGCCGTGACACAGCTGCCTTGGCGACCTCTTGCTCCTCCTCTGCCTTGGCCTTGGGCTTCCACTTGTTCCCCTGTGACATTTGGGAATGCTCTCAGTAGCGCGTCTACCAACGTGCGCTTGTACTCGCGCATCTTCCTATCACGCTCCAGTGCAGGAAGTAAGGTGGGCACATTGTCTTTGTAGCGTGGATCCAGCAGGGTGGCAACCCAGTAGTCCGCACAGGTTAAAATGTGGGCAACTCTGCTGTCGTTGCGCAGGCACTGCAGCATGTAGTCGCTCATGTGTGCCAGGCTGCCCAGGGGTAAGGACAAGCTGTCCTCTGTGGGAGGCGTATCGTCATCGTCCTGCCTTTCCCCCCAGCCACGCACCAGTGATGGACCCGAGCTGCGTTGGGTGCCACCCCGCTGTGACCATGCTTCATCCTCATCCTCCTCCACCTCCTCCTCATCCTCGTCCTCCTCGTCCTCCAGTAGTGGGCCCTGGCTGGCCACATTTGTACCTGGCCTCTGCTGTTGCAAAAAACCTCCCTCTGAGTCACTTCGAAGAGACTGGCCTGAAAGTGCTAAAAATGACCCCTCTTCCTCATCCTCCTCCTCCTCCTCCTGGGCCACCTCCTGTTCCATCATCGCCCTAAGTGTTTTCTCAAGGAGACATAGAAGTGGTATTGTAACGCTGATAACGGTGTCATCGCCACTGGCCATGTTGGTGGAGTACTCGAAACAGCGCAACAGGGCACACAGGTCTCGCATGGAGGCCCAGTCATTGGTGGTGAAGTGGTGCTGTTCTGTAGTGCGACTGACCCGTGCGTGCTGCAGCTGAAACTCCACTATGGCCTGCTGCTGCTCGCACAGTCTGTCCAGCATGTGCAAGGTGGAGTTCCACCTGGTGGGCACGTCGCATATGAGGCGGTGAGCGGGAAGGCCGAAGTTACGCTGTAGCGCAGACAGGCGAGCAGCGGCAGGATGTGAACGCCGGAAGCGCGAACAGACGGCCCGCACTTTATGCAGCAGCTCTGACATGTCGGGGTAGTTGTGAATGAACTTCTGCACCACCAAATTCAGCACATGCGCCAAGCAAGGGATGTGCGTCAAATTGGCTAGTCCCAGAGCTGCAACGAGATTTCGCCCATTATCACACACCACCAGGCCGGGCTTGAGGCTCACCGGCAGCAACCACTCGTCGGTCTGTTGTTCAATACCCCGCCACAACTCCTGTGCGGTGTGGGGCCTGTCCCCCAAACATATGAGTTTCAGAATGGCCTGCTGACGTTTACCCCGGGCTGTGCTGAAGTTGGTGGTGAAGGTGTGTGGCTGACTGGATGAGCAGGTGGAAGAAGAGGAGGAGGAAGCCGAGAAGGAGGAGGTGGCAACAGGAGGCAAAGAATGTTGCCCTGCGATCCTTGGCGGCGGCAGGACGTGCGCCAAACAGCTCTCCGCCTGGGGCCCAGCTGCCACTACATTTACCCAGTGTGCAGTTAGGGAGATATAGCGTCCCTGGCCGTGCTTACTGGTCCACGTATCTGTGGTTAGGTGGACCTTGCTACAGATGGCGTTGCGCAGTGCACACTTGATTTTATCGGATACTTGGTTGTGCAGGGAAGGCACGGCTCTCTTGGAGAAGTAGTGCCGGCTGGGAACAACATACTGTGGGACAGCAAGCGACATGAGCTGTTTGAAGCTGTCTGTGTCCACCAGCCTAAATGACAGCATTTCATAGGCCAGTAGTTTAGAAATGCTGGCATTCAGGGCCAGGGATCGAGGGTGGCTAGGTGGGAATTTACGCTTTCTATCAAATGTTTGTGAGATGGAGAGCTGAACGCTGGCGTGTGACATGGTTGAGACGCTTGGTGACGGAGGTGGTGGTGGTGGTGTTGGTGGTACATCCCCTGTTTGCTGGGCGGCAGGTGCCAACGTTCCTCCAGAGGCGGAGGAAGAGGCCGAGGCGGCAGCAGCAGAATAGGCCGAGGCGGCAGCAGCAGAAGAGGTAGCAGGGGGAGCCTGAGTGACTTCCTTGGTTTTAAGGTGTTTACTCCACTGCAGTTCATGCTTTGCATGCAGGTGCCTGGTCATGCAGGTTGTGCTCAGGTTCAGAACGTTAATGCCTCGCTTCAGGCTCTGATGGCACAGCGTGCAAACCACTCGGGTCTTGTCGTCAGCACATTGTTTGAAGAAGTGCCATGCCAGGGAACTCCTTGAAGCTGCCTTTGGGGTGCTCGGTCCCAGATGGCGGCGGTCAGTAGCAGGCGGAGTCTCTTGGCGGCGGGTGTTCTGCTTTTGCCCACTGCTCCCTCTTTTGCTACGCTGTTGGCTCGGTCTCACCACTGCCTCTTCCTCCGAACTGTGAAAGTCAGTGGCACGACCTTCATTCCATGTGGGGTCTAGGACCTCATCGTCCCCTGCATCGTCTTCCACCCAGTCTTGATCCCTGACCTCCTGTTCAGTCTGCACACTGCAGAAAGACGCAGCAGTTGGCACCTGTGTTTCGTCATCATCAGAGACATGCTGAGGTGGTATTCCCATGTCCTCATCATCAGGAAACATAAGTGGTTGTGCGTCAGTGCATTCTATGTCTTTCACCGCTGGGGAAGGGCTAGGTGGATGCCCTTGGGAAACCCTGCCAGCGGAGTCTTCAAACAGCATAAGAGACTGCTGCATAACTTGAGGCTGAGACAGTTTCCCTGGTATGCATGGGGGTGATGTGACAGACTGATGGGGTTGGTTTTCAGGCGCCATCTGTGCGCTTTCTGCAGAAGACTGGGTGGGAGATAATGTGAACGTGCTGGATCCACTGTCGGCCACCCAATTGACTAATGCCTGTACCTGCTCAGGCCTTACCATCCTTAGAACGGCATTGGGCCCCACCATATATCGCTGTAAATTCTGGCGGCTACTGGGACCTGAGGTAGTTGGTACACTAGGACGTGTGGATGTGGCAGAACGGCCACGTCCTCTCCCAGCACCAGAGGGTCCACTAACACCACCACGACCATGTCCACGTCCGCGTCCCTTACTAGATGTTTTTCTCATTGTTATGGTTCACCACAACAACAAATATATTATTTGGCCCAATGTATTGTATTCAAATTCAGCGGGATATAAATTTGAGGCCTAGTATTTAGGCGCTGGGTGACCGGTATGGATTTAGTGACAGAATTAGACTTGGAAATGCACAGAAGCGTGTGTGTGAAGTTATTCTGAATGACCCAATGTGCACCTTGAATATTATATACCCTTTTTGGGATAGATTTCAAATAGCTCTGATATAGCAGGAACCACTAAATTATGAAATTGCTAAATTGGGAATTGTACTTCAACCCAGAACAAAAAATGTGCTTTGACGGGCACTAAATAACTTTCCCAGCTACAACAGTACAGCGGTAACGAGAGATTTAGAGGGATTTAAATTTGAGGCCTAGTATTTAGGCGCTGGGTGACAGGTATGGGTTTAGTGACAGAATTAGACTTGGAAATACACAGTAGCGGGTGTGTGTGAAGTTATTCTGAATGACCCAATGTGCACCTTCAATATTATATACCCTTTTTGGGATAGATTTCAAATAGCTCTGATATAGCAGGAACCACTAAATTATGAAATTGCTAAATTGGGAATTGTACTTCAACCCAGAACAAAAAATGTGCTTTGACGGACACTAAATATCTTGCCCAGCAACAACAGTACAGCGGTGGGTAACGAGAGATTTAGAGGGATTTAAATTTGAGGCCTAGTATTTAGGCGCTGGGTCACCGGTATGGATTTAGTGACAGAATTAGACTTGGAAATGCACAGAAGCGTGTGTGTGAAGTTATTCTGAATGACCCTATGTGCACCTTCAATATTATATACCCTTTTAGGGATAGATTTCAAATAGCTCTGATATAGCAGAAACCACTAAATTATGAAATTGCTAAATTGGGAATTGTACTTCAACCCAGAACAAAAAATGTGCTTTGACGGACACTAAATATCTTGCCCAGCAACAACAGTACAGCGGTGGGTAACGAGAGATTTAGAGGGATTTAAATTTGAGGCCTAGTATTTAGGCGCTGGGTGACAGGTATGGGTTTAGTGACAGAATTAGACTTGGAAATACACAGTAGCGGGTGTGTGTGAAGTTATTCTGAATGACCCAATGTGCACCTTCAATATTATATACCCTTTTTGGGATAGATTTCAAATAGCTCTGATATAGCAGGAACCACTAAATTATGAAATTGCTAAATTGGGAATTGTACTTCAACCCAGAACAAAAAATGTGCTTTGACGGACACTAAATATCTTGCCCAGCAACAACAGTACAGCGGTGGGTAACGAGAGATTTAGAGGGATTTAAATTTGAGGCCTAGTATTTAGGCGCTGGGTCACCGGTATGGATTTAGTGACAGAATTAGACTTGGAAATGCACAGAAGCGTGTGTGTGAAGTTATTCTGAATGACCCTATGTGCACCTTCAATATTATATACCCTTTTAGGGATAGATTTCAAATAGCTCTGATATAGCAGAAACCACTAAATTATGAAATTGCTAAATTGGGAATTGTACTTCAACCCAGAACAAAAAATGTGCTTTGACGGACACTAAATATCTTGCCCAGCAACAACAGTACAGCGGTGGGTAACGAGAGATTTAGAGGGATTTAAATTTGAGGCCTAGTATTTAGGCGCTGGGTCACCGGTATGGATTTAGTGACAGAATTAGACTTGGAAATGCACAGAAGCGTGTGTGTGAAGTTATTCTGAATGACCCTATGTGCACCTTCAATATTATATACCCTTTTAGGGATAGATTTCAAATAGCTCTGATATAGCAGAAACCACTAAATTATGAAATTGCTAAATTGGGAATTGTACTTCAACCCAGAACAAAAAATGTGCTTTGACGGACACTAAATATCTTGCCCAGCAACAACAGTACAGCGGTGGGTAACGAGAGATTTAGAGGGATTTAAATTTGAGGCCTAGTATTTAGGCGCTGGGTGACAGGTATGGGTTTAGTGACAGAATTAGACTTGGAAATACACAGTAGCGGGTGTGTGTGAAGTTATTCTGAATGACCCAATGTGCACCTTCAATATTATATACCCTTTTTGGGATAGATTTCAAATAGCTCTGATATAGCAGGAACCACTAAATTATGAAATTGCTAAATTGGGAATTGTATTTCAACCCAGAACAAGAAATGTGCTTGAACGGACACTAAATAACTCGCCCAGCTACAGCACTAGGGACAGATTTAGCTGGATATAAATTTGAGGCCTAGTATTTAGGCGCTGGGTGACCGGTATGGATTTAGTGACAGAATTAGACTGGGATATGGCCAAAAAATGAACAGACTATTGCTGGTTAAATGCACTTGGTGTGACAGCTTCACCCTGATGTAGGCTTTAGCCAAAAAACAACCACACCATTGAGGGTTAAATGCACTTGGTGACAGGCGCAGCTTGCCCCTGATTTTGTATATGGCCAAAAAATGAACAGACTATTGCTGGTTAAATGCACTTGGTGTGACAGCTTCACCCTGATGTAGGCTTTAGCCAAAAAACAACCACACCATTGAGGGTTAAATGCACTTGGTGACAGGCGCAGCTTGCCCCTGATTTTGTATATGGCCAAAAAATGAACAGACTATTGCTGGTTAAATGCACTTGGTGTGACAGCTTCACCCTGATGTAGGCTTTAGCCAAAAAACAACCACACCATTGAGGGTTAAATGCACTTGGTGACAGGCGCAGCTTGCCCCTGATTTTGTATATGGCCAAAAAATGAACAGACTATTGCTGGTTAAATGCACTTGGTGTGACAGCTTCACCCTGATGTAGGCTTTAGCCAAAAAACAACCACACCATTGAGGGTTAAATGCACTTGGTCGCAGCTTGTGCTGGCGCACCACAAGACACAAAATGGCCGCCGATCACCCCAGAAAAATGAGACTGACAAACGGTCTGTGCAGCCTAAAAACAGTGAGCAATTGAGGATCAGCAGCTCAATGATCCACAGCTGCAGATCGATCAGTTAATCAAGTCCTTTGGAGGAGTTAATCTGCCTAATCTCGCCCTACTGTCGCAGCCGCAACCTCTCCCTACGCTAATCAGAGCAGAGTGACGGGCGGCGCTATGTGACTCCAGCTTAAATAGAGGCTGGGTCACATGGTGCTCTGGCCAATCACAGCCATGCCAATAGTAGGCATGGCTGTGATGGCCTCTTGGGGCAAGTAGTATGACGCTTGTTGATTGGCTGCTTTGCAGCCTTTCAAAAAGCGCCAAGAAAGCGTCACAAAAGCGCGAAGAAAGCGACGAACACCGAACCCGAACCCGGACTTTTACGAAAATGTCCGGGTTCGGGTCCGTGTCACGGACACCCCAAAATTCGGTACGAACCCGAACTATACAGTTCGAGTTCGCTCATCCCTAGTCAAGAGTTACCCTGTTCCAGAGTGATGGGCTCATCAGGGTAAGAAGAGAGGCAGATGAAGTGATGCAGCCATCATGCCTAGTGCCTACTGTACAAGCCTGTGGGGGCAGTGCTATGATCTGGGGTTGCTGCAGTTGGTCAGGTCTAGGTTAAGCAACAGTATGTGCTCCGAGAATGAAGTCAGCTGACTACTTCATTGGGCTCCAATTGTGAAAGAGTGGTTCAGGGAGCATGAGACATCATTTTCACACATGGATTGGCCACCACAGAGTCCAGACCTTAACCCCATTGAGAATCTTTGGGATGTGCTGGAGAAGGCTTTGCACAGCAGTCAGATTCTACCATCATCAATGCAAGATCTTGGTAAAAAGGTAATGCAACACTGGATGGAAATAAATCTTGTGACATTGCAGAAGCTTCTCGAAACAATGCCGCAGCGAATGTGTGCCACAATCAAAGCCAAAGGCAGTGTATATCCTATATAATAAAAGCCCTCTGTGCCTGCGATGTGTCCGTGTGTGTGTGACAAAGTTAGATGTGCATGCGCGATGCACCGACTTAAATGCGCATGGGTGATGCGCCGAGTTAAATGCGTATGCGCAATGCGCTGAGTTAAATACGCATGCACTGCGCGCCGGCCAAAAGAATCGCAGCGCACCACACAGCCGCCCTGACCTCCTACAAGCTCTGCCATTACAGTCCTGTCAGACACAAATACAGACACAGATACAGCAGCTGCTGCTGCCAGCAATATTAGCCACCAGTTGCTGCCAGTGGTTTTAGCACCACCGGTCAGTGCCAGCCATCTCAGCCATCAGTCACAGTGCCTGCAGTCTCAGCCACTAGTGAGTGCCAGCCATCTCAGCCATCAGTGATTGCCACCAGTCACAGTGCCAGCAGTCTCAGCACCACCAGTCAGTGCCAGCCATCTCAGCCACCATTCACATTGCTCACAATCTCAGCCACCAGTCAGTGCCAGTTGTATTATCCATAAGTCAGTGCCACCAGTCACAGTGCCAGCAGTCTCAGCACCACCAGTCAGTGCCAGCCATCTTAGCAATTGAGTCAATAGTCTCAGCCATAGCTGCAAGTCTCAGCACCACCAGTCACTGCTGGCAGTCAGTGCCAGCCATCTTAGCCACCAGTCACAGTGCCAGCTGTCTCAGCCACCAGTCAGTGTCAGCCGTCTCAGCCATCAGTCACAGTGCCAGAAGTTTCAGCCATCAGTCAGTGCCACCAGCCATAGCCACCAGTCACATTTCCAGTGTCAGCAATTAGTCGCAATCAACAGTCTCAGCCACAGCCGCAGTCTCAGCACCACCAGTGCCAGCCTTTTCAGCCACCAGTCACAGTGCCAGCAGGCTCTGCCACCAGTCAGTGCCAGCAGTCTCAGCCACCAGTCGCTGCCAGCAGTCTCAGCACCACCAGTCAGTGCCAGCCGTCTCAGCCATCAGTCAGTGCCACCAGCCACCAGTCACAGTGCCAGCAGTCAGTGCCAGCTGTCTCAGCAATCAGTCAGTGCCACCAATCACAGTGCCAGCAGTCTCAGCCACCAGTCAGTGGCAGCCATCTCAGCCTCCAGTCGGTGGCAGAAGACTCAGCCACCAGTCGCTGCCAGCAGGCTCAGCACCACCAGTCAGTGCCAGCCGTCTAAGCCATCAGTCAGTGCCACCAGCCACAGTCACCAGTCACAGTGCAAGCAGTCTCAGCCACAGCCAACAGTCTTGGCCACCAGCCACAGCCACCAGTCTCAGCCACCAGTCAGTGCCATTTAATATAGACTGTTCCTACTAATGTTTATGCACTACTTTTCTAGCGCCCGTAATTGTAACAGGCTTAATGTCTAGTATATATATATTTAATAACATGTAAAGTCTATGGTTGATTTTTTTTTTTTAGGCATGGTATCCTTTTTCTTTAAGAAACAATGGGGTGATTTATTATTAGATATATGCCAATTTTTTGTATATACCGGTCGCAGATTCGGTCGCAAAGGGGATTTGATGCCAAATCTGCGACTTTTCCCAGTTCACTGCAGGTCTAAAAAGGGGCGAGGCATGGGCGGGGAAGGGGACAGGCCATCCGGCCCATCTCATTTATAATTAATAATTTTCTAAGCCTGTTTTAGGCATAGAAAATTATCTAAATTTACTCTAGGAGCAGGGGGGCGTCGCACTAGAGGCTCAGTTTGCCCACCTCTTTTCACGTCCTTCTTCTCTTGATTAACAGGGACAGGGCAGCACTGCTCTCCTCCCACCGTCCGTGTCTGCAGTGTAAATATTGCGCCGTTCAGTATCAATTTCAAAGGTGGGGAGTGTATATTTTCTGAGAAAAATTTCTTGTTCTAGATATATCAGCTATTCCCTACAATTTCTAAAATAACGTTCTCTCTCTTAGGCCTCATGCACACGACAGTTTTTTTCCACGGTCCGCAAAAACGGGGTCCGTGGGTCCGTGATCCGTGACCGTTTTTTCGTCCGTGGGTCTTCCTTGATTTTTGGAGGATCCACGGACATGAAAAAAAAGTCGTTTTGGTGTCCGCCTGGCCGTGCGGAGCCAAACGGATCCGTCATGCATTACAATGCAAGTCAATGGGGACGGATCCGTTTGATGTTGACACAATATGGTGCCATTTCAAACGGATCCGTCCCCATTGACTTTCAATGTAAAGTCTGGAGTTCTTTTATACCATCGGATTGGAGTTTTCTCCAATCCGATGGTATATTTTAACTTGAAGCGTCCCCATCACCATGGGAACGCCTCTATGTTAGAATATACTGTCGTATATGAGCTACTTCGTGAACCTCAGATCCGACAGTATAGTCTAACATAGAGGTGTTCCCATGGTGATGGGGACGCTTCAGGTTAGAATACACTACAAACTTTGTACAAGACTGCCCCCTGCTGCCTGGCAGCACCCGATCTCTTACAGGGGGATATGATAGCACAATTAACCCCTTCAGGTGCGGCACCTAAAGGGGTTAATTGTGCTATCATATCCCCCTGTAAGAGATCGGGTGCTGCCAGGCAGCAGGGGGCAGTCTTGTACAAAGTTTGCAGTGTATTCTAACTAGAAGCGTCCCCATCACCATGGGAACTCTTCTGTGTTAGAATATACTGTCGGATATGAGTTTTCACGAAGTGAGAACTTAGATCAGAAAAAGCTTTTATGCAGACGGATCTTCGGATCCGTCTGTATGAAAGCAACCTACGGCCACGGATCACGGACACGGATGCCAATCTTGTGTGCATCCGTGTTCTTTCACGGACCCATTGACTTGAATGGGTCCGTGAACCGTTGTCCGTCAAAAAAATAGGACAGGTCATATTTTTTTGACGGACAGGATACACGGATCACGGCCTCGGCTGCAAAACGGTGCATTTTCCGATTTTTCCACGGACCCATTGAAAGTCAATGGGTCCGCGAAAAAAAACGGAAAACGGCACAACGGCCACGGATGCACACAACGGTCGTGTGCATGAGGCCTTAAAGTTCTGTGAAATCCGTATTGTGAGACAAACATAAGCTGCCAGTCCATACAAGTCTATGAAGAGGGGAGGAGGAGAGAGAAAGTGCAGAGAGAAACAGAGAGACAGACATAACACAGGAATGACTCAGCAGCTGTTAGTTTTGTCCCTCACCTAAAGTGCTTTATTCACATATATACTAGTAACATAGTACATAAGGCTGAAAAAAGACATTTGTCCATCCAGTTCGGCCCATTATCCTGCAAGTTGATCCAGAGGAAGGCAAAAAAAAAAAAAAACTGTGAGGTAGAAGCCAATTTTCCCCACTATAGGGGAATAAAAAAATTCCTTCCCGACTCCAATCAGGCAATCAGACTAACTCCCTGGATCAAAGACCCCTCTCTAGTAGCTATAGCTTGTAATATTATTACACTCCAGAAATACATCCAGGCCCCTTCTGAATTCCTTTATTGTACTCACCATCACCACCTCTTTAGGGAGAGAGTTCCATAGTGTCACTGCTCTTACCGTAAAGAATCCTTTTCTATGTTTGTGTACAAACCTTCTTTCCTCCAGACGCAGAGGATGTCCTCTCGTCACAGTCCTGGGGACAAATAGATGATGGGATAGATCTCTGTACTGACCCCTGATATATTTATACATGTTAATTAGATCTCCCCTTAGTCGTCTTTTTTCTAAAGTGAATAACCCTAATTTTGATAATCTTTCAGGGTACTATAGTTGCCCCATTCCAGATATTACTTTAGTTGCCCTCCTCTGGATCCTCTCCAGCTTTGCTATGTCTGCCTTGTTTACAGGAGCCCAGAACTGTACACAGTACTCCATGAGTGGTTTGACTAGCGATTTGTAAAGTGGTAGGACTATGTTCTTATTACGGGCATTTATGGCCCTTCTGATGCAACCCATTATCTTATTGGCCTTGGCAGCAGCTGCCTGACACTGGTTTTTGCAGCTTAGTTTGCTGTTTATTAAAATTCCTAGATCCTTTTCCATGTCAGTGTTACAGAGTCTTTTACCATTTAGTATGTACGGGTGACTTGCATTATTCCTTCCCATGTGCATAACTTTACATTTGTCAGTGTTAAACCTCATCTGCCACTTATCTGCCCAAGCCTCCAATCTATCCAGATCCCTCTGTAGTAGTATACTGTCCTCTTCAGTGTTAATTACTTTACACAGTTTAGTGTCATCTGCAAAAATTGATACTTTACTATGCAAGCCTTCTACAAGATCATTAATAAATATATTGAAGAGAATAGGGCCCAATACTGACCTCTGAGGTACTCCACTAATGACAGTGACCCAATCTGAGTGTGTACCGTTAATAACCACCCTCTGTTTTCTATCACTGAGCCAGTTACTTACCCACATACAGATGTTTTCTCCCAGTCCGAGCATTCTCATTTTATATACTGACCCTTTATGTGGTACAGTGTCAAATGCTTTGGAGAAGCCCAGATATACAACATCCATTGATTCGCCGCTGTCAAGTCTAGAACTTCCCTCCTCATAGAAACTGATTAAATTAGTTTGGCATGACCGATCCCTCACAAAGCCATGCTGATATGGCGTTATTTGCTTATTTCCATTGAGATGCTCTAATATAGCATCTCTCAGAAAACCTTCAAATAGTTTACCCACAACAGATGTTAAACTTACCGGCCTATAATTTCCAGGCTCTGTTTTTGGACCCTTTTTGAATATTGGCATCACATTTTCCATCCGCCAATCCTGTGGGACATTTCCTGTCAGTATATAGTCTGCAAATATCAGAAATAAGGGTCTGGCTATGACATTACTTAATTCCCTTAGGATACAGGGGTGTATGCCACCCGGTCCTGGCAATTTGTCTATTTTAATCTTTTTAAGTCGCTGATGTACTTTTTCCTGGATCAGACAGGACACTTTTAATGGGGAATTTATTTTTACATTCTGCATGTCAACTGACAGTTTCTCTTCCTCAGTGAATACATTGGAGAAAAAAATCTATAACAGCTTTGCTTTCTCCTCGCGGTCTCTGCGACTCCCCCCTCATTACTCTTTAAAGGGTCGACACCTTCATTTATGCTTTTTAACATTTATATAATTGAAGAACATTTTAGGGTTAGTGTTAGTCTCTTTGGCAATTAATCTCTTGGTCTCTAGTTTGGCCGCTTTTATTTGTTTTTTACATGTTCTATTATTTTCCTTATAGTTTTTCAGTGCTTCCGTGCTACCCTCCTGTTTTAGTGATTTATATGCTTTCTTTTTGTCATTTATTGCTTTCTTTACAGTTCTATTTATCCAGTTTGGTTTCTTTTTGTTCCTTAACCTTTTATTACCATACTGTATGTACCTCTCACAATGAGATTTTAGGATGCTTTTAAAGATATCCCATTTTGTGGTTGTATTTTTATTTTTAAGGACTTTACCCCAGTTAGTTGGGCCTATGGCCTCTCTTAGCTGGCTAAATTTAGCTTTTTTGAAGTTTGGTATTTTTGTTCCTCCCTGTAGAAACGCTCTTTTGAATGATAATTGGAAGGTTATTACTTTATGGTCACTATTTCCCAGGTGTCCCCCAACCTGCACATCTGTTGTTCTGTCAGGCCTATTGGTTAATGCTAAGTCCAGTATGGCCATCCCTCTAGTCGGGTCCTGAACCAGTTGGGAGAGGTAATTGTCTTTGGTTATTGCCAAGAACATGTTTCCTTTATGAGATATACAAGTTTTAGTTTCCCAGTCTATATCTGGGTAGTTGAAGTCCCCCATAATAACCACCTCATTATGATATACCGCCTCGTCTATCTCGTTTAGTAGTAGATTTTCTGTGGACTCTGGTATATTAGGTGGTTTATAGTAAACTCCTATTAGTAATTTGTTTCACATCTATACTGCTCAGTTTTTCTCTGTAATATCCTATATGGTGTTTTTGAGAGAATTTGAATGAGTAAGAGAGAGTTAAGAAGCAGAATCTCCTGTCTCTATGTATAATCAACAGGCAGATGAGCAGCTAGTTTAAACCCACCAGCAACTTACAGACAACTAAAAATGATATACGTTAAGAGTGATGTATATCTGTTCGTAAATGACCCCCAATATTTTATTTATTTATCTGAATGCTGCATGCCACTTATCTAGATGCTGTCTACTGTACATAATTTATCGAGATGCTGCAAATACTTTATTTGGGCACTAGTTATCTAAATTGCATATTGTTTCAAACTACTTATACCAAAAAAATACTGTCCTTTGGATTTGGATAATGTGTAGATAATGCTACTCTGCATTTTGGTTAAAGGGAGTCTGTCAGCAGTTCTGACCATGCTAAACTGCTGAAAGCACTAGGTAGGGGCTGGGGAGAGTAGTACAAACATACCTTTTGTGGAACTTTTCTCATCAGGAGCAGTGTGAATAATTTTATTCTGCCATTTGGCTGAATAAAATGTAATATTCACACTACTCCTGATGAAAAAAGCTCTACAAAAGACATGTTTGTACTGCACTCCCCAGACCCTACCTAGTGCTTTCAGCAGTTTAGCATGGTCAGAACTGCTGACAGACACCCTTTAAAAGTTGCCCAAAATAGGATATTAATTTTCTTGAAATATTATAAGATACTATATTGTAAGGGTATTTAAGTACTGATTGGTTCTGTCCCTTTAATTCTATTTCCTTTTATTATTACCATTCAGTGAAATACTGTGCCTTGCAATCTAGTACCATCCCTCATTGTGCTGATAACACCATTCCGGAGTGATATCAGAGATATGCGTGCTGCACACTGGAGGAGGGGCTAAAAGGTTTAAACTCTGTGGCACACATACATTTGTGAGACTCTACCAAGAACTTCATCCTAGGTAGGATGTAAGTATTAATATGCCCTATATCTTGTGCACACTGAGGTGTCGGTCATGTGTAATGATGTGGTAGACAGCCATGTGTTATAGCATGATCGACAGAGTCTCCACCCCATTTAGGCTAGTGATGTTTATTTACTTTTTATTATTCAGTATGTGATTTGTTTGTGCTATCATATATTTAATCCAACTTAGTAAATATATATTCACTTAGCCTGCATAAGCTTATTCATTCTCAAATCTTTTGAATTCACATTACATTACAGATGCTGAAATACCGACCAATTAATCATAATAAAAGTTACTAGTAATGTCAGTATAGCTTCTATGGACCTTGCCTGTGTTTTTTTTTTTTTTTTTCATTCATTAATTACAAATAATTGTGTGTTTGGAGCTGGTCTTATACTATACAGCTTCTTTTAATATACAGCATCCTGTAGCTCAGATTTTCTGTAGATTTTTTCCCCACAATGATTTCCATAGGGAGAAGGGTCAATAGGGAAAACCACATTTAAAAAAATCACTCTGTGTGATCTCAGTGACATTTTATAATAAGCATGGATACCCTAAGAGTTCATAGTATCAGATTTTAACAGAGACAACTGCGTGTCTCCACAAGTAAATTCTTTCTAAATCCAAATGCCTCTTAATTATATTGATCTTTGTTTCTGACCCTGAATTGAACAGAATAGGTAAATAGATGAACACATTCAAAAGCAGGAAATCGTTAATTAACAACTAATACTATATTAGTGCTGTACAATTAATTAGCAGAAAACATGAGAGCGAATTATGAAAACACAAAGTAATAGCAATCCACTCTGTACAACATGGTTACACGGTGTGAGTAACCATGTTACATAGACTCGAGCTCGCTGCTTAAGACATAATTGTGTTATACCTTTAGATTTACCATGTATAATGTATTCTATCTTGTATTTTTTTCTTGCAAAATCAATAGGAGGCAGACATTTCCCAAGGTGAAAATATAGATTAAAGTGGGAAACACAGGCCAGAGAATCATTTAGTTACAGTTTTAACGCCTTAGTAAGTTTCAGAGTCAGCATTGTGGCTAAAATGTTGCAGACTCATGTTCTCACAACATCTTTTGCCATATCTTTTATGCTTGTGCATTGGTAGTGAGATTATAATTCTGATAAAACATCAGGACACAATGTAGGACGGCTGCAGTAGCAGATTGACACGGCATTGGAGCAGTTGGACAACACAATACCCAATTTGCCCGTATTGATTTTTTTTTCACATAAGTGCTTGTATAGAACATAACATGCTGCTTAGATTATTCCAGCCAGTACCTGATTCACAGTAAACTCTCGAAGGGAAAGGTTCCCAGCTGCATAAACAATCGTACAATGATATACAAGGAGAAAACAACCATATTAACATATACACAGCATTACTGCTTAGATATAATGATATTCTTAGGTACACTTTTATGAATATTCTTTATTTGTGCTTTTGATGTTGATTTACAGACATTTAGGCCCCATGCACATGACCATATATGTTTTGTGGTCCACAAATCGTTGATTCCGCAAAACACATAGCTGGACTATGTGTTTTCAACATTTTCCCGTTCCACACGTCCCACCCTATGTTAAAAATGCCTATTCTTGTCCTCAAAATGAACAAAAATAGGACATTTGCCTATGCGTGCACCCATGGTTCCTCCACCAGAGAGTCCGGCGTTTTTTTCCTATATTGCAGGGTGGTCTAAACCCCTGAAAACAGGTAGTGTGTAAAGTGATGGAAAAATGAATCCGGCCAGCAAAGGAGGTAATATGGACAATCACAATACATTAGTAAGTGCCTTGTATTAATTTTATCTACATGATAAATACCATTTGCTGAAGTGAGACAACCCCTTTAAGGAGATATTGTGTCATTTGTTTTCTTGATATTAGTTATGATACTGCACAATCTTCATATTCTGTATTTACTACTGTATTGCTGTAGTTATTTCAAATATGATTTAGGTAATTTTCAAATGAGAACAGAATAAGTATCATAAAATCCCTTTCTAGTAGACCCGCAGGCCTGATGTTGCAAAGTATAAATGGTACAGAAAACAATGTGATAAATCCTCTTCAACAAGAGCGAACATAGTGACGGGTGATGAAAAACCAAGTGACATCAGCTAAATATTTAATCCCTTCTAAATATCCGCCATACATGTACAACATATGTCAGCTCTTTAAAGACAGTGCCCGCGCAAGACTCATGGACTTTTAACTACTGGTCAAATATGCTGCACTTCCAGTGACCTAACAGCAACCCTACAGTGAGATTGCAGGAGCCATTCTGTTGCTATGGCAGCCTCTGAGGGCTTGAGGCCTGTCATATCAAAGTTCCTATCACACTCTGTCATAGTGATTTTCCCATTGGCTGCAATGGTAACCCACTGCAGTGTATGGGAGAAGTGATGGCAGATAATCGCAGATGATCGCACTCTCAAGTTCCATAGGGAGACTAAAAATTAATATAAAAAAATGCTTTCAAAACTATAAAAACCGTTAAAAATATAAAAATTCTAATTCCTCTTTCCCACAATAAAAAAAACAATAAAAAAAAATTAAAACAGCACCATGATCCTAAATGCCCGAACTATTAAAATATAAAAGTATTTATCTGTACTGTAAATGGTGTAACTGAAATGGCCAATTCAACGTTTTTTTGGTCACCTCGCCTCCCCAAAAAATTCTATCAAAAGTTATCAAAAGTTCATACACATCCGAAAATGATATCCATAAAAACTACAGATTACCTTACAAACAATGAGCCCTCACACAGCTCCACAGGCCAAATAAGGCGAAGCAAAGGAAACATTTACTTTCTCAAAGTTTTTATTTTTTTGAAGTATTGAAGCATAAGAAAACTCTAACAATGTGGTATTGCTGTAATCGTTCTGATCCAGAAAATTAAGATAACAGGTCAGTTTTACCACATAGGGAACCAGCTTCCCACTATATCATATACAATGTTAAATAGTGCCATTAGAAAGAACAATTTATCCCGCAAAAAACAAACCCTCATACTGCTATGTGAATGGAAAAATAAAAAAATTATGGTTCTAGAAAGACAGGGCATAAAAGACAAAAAATAAAAATGGAAAATTGCTGTCAGGAAGGGGTTAATATAATCGTTAGTCTTGTCTTGTGTGTGCCCCAGCTTTCCAGCTGGTGAGTTATTTTACTCTGGAGATTTGGTTAATTTTGTCCTGTCAGTGCTCCCCAGTTGTAGGTTCTTTGTATCAATATTTCAATGGGATAAGGCCTCTCTCACATCACTGTTAGAGGTCTCTGGAAGGCTGTTCCGGCAGACAACACCCTGCCAGAGCTCTCTGGATCCAGCATAGCTTGATGTTGTTACCACGTGCCAAGCCCCATTGACTATAATGGGATCTGGCAGAGATTCAACCTCCACCCACCAAAAATGCGGGATTTGGAGGATTCGGTGAGAAGGTGTGTGCAGTGGTCTTTGTCCAGTTGAATCCTGGCATGTTTGCTGGGTACTGGCCAGGATTCATTGCCAGATCCCATTATAGTCAATGAAGGGCACGCAGAGCTCTAATGCTACTGTGAAAGTTTTTCTGCTGTCAGAATAGCAAGGTTGCCAGCCCGAATTGTTTTTTTTCCTAGACAATTTATTCCCAAATCATGGACTGTCAATTTAGGAAAAATTGGAAAATGATAATGAATGATAAAGATTATAAGTAACACATGTCTATAGCTCAATATACTAATGAGAATTCATTACCAGCATGTACCGTGAGCTGTAAAACAATGATAGTTAGCACCAAAATAATCTAGTCAAGTACCACCAGTCTCCAAAAAAAATCACGGACACTTTTGTTTATATATTTTTTTTACGAACACAGGAAAAAAGTTGCCTATTTTTATGGACTGTCCAGAAATTTCGGGACGGTTGGCAACCCTGAAGAATAGTGGGAATGTTATTTTTTTAATGGACCGAGTATTTTTGTTTTGAAAATAAATTTGGTTACAGTTATTATTACTATTTACATAGTCACTATATAGCACTTTATATAGCACAGTATAGGGTTGCATTCTAATAGGCAATAGATACAAAGTTCAAAGAGAGTAAGGGGACATGTCAAGTGAAGGTGGTGCTGGAACAGGCCAGGTTGTATGCTCATTGGAAGAGGTAAGTTTTCAGTCAATATTTGAAGGTTTTGTAGGGTTGGATCATGAAGGGAACTCCAGAAGAAGAGGAGACAATAGAAGTTTTTTATGTATGTGTGTAAGGAGGTTGTGTGGTATGGAGGAGGTTGTCCATAGCAGAGAACAGGTTGCATGTCTCTACTAATGTCATTTTTGTTTTTCCACCCACTTACTTTGTTGTACCAACCCACTTACTTTGTTTCCACCCACTTGTTTTTGGCCACCCACTTCCTTTTTAATACAATGAAATCTCTTCTTCATTTTTCAGAGCAGTAGTGTGTGTATTTATGGGATGATTTTCAATAAACATTTTATTATAATTTTGTGTATTTTTACTTCCCTCTTTGATGATTTTCTGCATCAAACTGTGTGAACTTAGCCTTATACATTTCTCAGATTTGTCATTTTTTACTTTCCTGAAAAAACTTGATTCAGCATGAAATACCTCACAAACCTAACTCTGCACATTTAGGGCTAAAGCACAATGATGCTTTCATGCAGCATGATGAGGTTACCTTTCTACTAACATAAGAAATAAGAAGTGCAAACACAATCAAAGCTCAAGATGTCAAATCACCAAAGTGTTTTTGGTGTTAGGGCTCTTCTGTTCCCAAATTCTCCTTGTCTTTTTGTCTGGCTGGGGAATGGAGATAGTCAACTGCATTACTCTAGCCAATGACTGGCTTCAGAGGTGACATGTCACTTGGGGACATCTTACTGCTAAAGCCAGTCATTGGCTGCAGCGGCGCACAAGACCATGTCCATACCCAGATGGAAGAAAACAAGCCGGGGATGAAGATGGAGGAACAGGAACCAGTATGCATGAGAGCCAGTATAAATCTCTCAGTAGGCAATGCAGGATTTCAGTTAATAGTTAATTATTCCCTGTAAACCCCTTTAATACATCATGTGATGCAAAGATATGTCATCAATGTCTGAGATGGGCCTACCTTTTTAAGGGTGGTAGCAGGCACACACAGCTTTTTGTTGCAGTTTCTGATGCTGTTTTAGAGCCAAAGCCAGAAGTGGGGTGAAAAGGAATGAGAAAGATAAAAGAGGGACTTCTACTTGTACTTCCTGTTGGATTCATTTCTTGCGTTGACTCAAAACACTACATCAAAAACTGCAACGGAAAGCTGAAAGCTGCATATGACACCACCCAAAAATGTAAAAGTACAAATGATGCATTTTAGGTTCTATTCTAAGTCTACATTCTAATTGCTATTAATTGTTATTCAAAAATTCATTATCCAGGCATGAGTATAACTTGATCCCCGAATATCATGGCAGTGTTGTGTGTGTAAACTTTCTGTAAACCCAAAATTAAATGTGTCATAAATTTGGCAGAAAAGGGCAGTTTTCTTGGTTTCCTAAGTGTAACTGGAGTATTCTTTAAACAAGACATTCAGAGTATTGTTATTTCCTACTGCCTAAGAAGCAGTACAGGGAATGATAATGTCATTCTTTTCGCAGTTATTATGCGACTTAGTGGTCGGATAAAAGATTCACTTCTGCTAGTAAAACAATAAAAACCATACAGCAATGTTTCTGTTTCAATAAGGACGAGTCTTCTGGGATTTTATGATGTTCAGTGTTTTACGAACCAGTGAAGTGAAAACAATTATTTCTGCTTTATTTAGGCCTTTGCTATGTTTGTGAAGAAAGGGGGGTCCTTTTAACACTGTTTTGGACAAAATGACCCGGAGCTCAATTGTGGTGTAGCATGTCACATCCACATCGATCCAACAAAGGGTTAAAGGATGGAAATTCCATTAAGATGTCTATTCTCTGAACATTCAATTCCATCCAAGCTGCAGCTGTGAAGCCGCAAGTTAATGGCTTAGGATTCTACATCCTCTAAGGCACACAGGGGCAACGCTGAAAGAATTACATTTTCAATGGTACTGTAAGATGATAGGATGCTAATTGTCTGTACATCTTCAGTAGGATCTTTCAGTAATGGTACAGTACAATGTCAACATAAAGATCACTTTTAACAGTTACATTAAATTTTTTTTTTTTAAATACAGTATTCTTCAGTGTTTTTTTGGGCTGTCAACATTATTTATTAGAGGTATTATTTGGGAAAGTCTTCAGACCATTTCAATTTTTTCACATTTTATGTTGGCGGTGCTAAAATAAATAATAAAAATCATGTTTTTACCATCATTCTGCACTCCCACCTCAATGACATAGTGAAAACAAAATGTAAAAAAATCTTTACTAATTTATTGAAAAGAAAAAAACAAAAATACTGAATTGACATAAGTATTCAGATCCTTTACTCAATACTTAGTTGAAGCACCTTTGGCAGCGATTACAGCCTCCAGTCTTCTTGGGTATGATGCCACAAGGTTTGCACACCTGGATTTGGGGATTTTCTGCCATTCTTCTCTACAGATCCTCTCAAGCTCTGTCAGGTTGGAGCGGGACAGTTGGTAGTCAGCCATTTTTAGGTCTCTCCAGAGATGTTCAATTGGGTTCAAGTCATGGCTCTGGCAGGGTCACTCAGGAAAACTTACAGAGTTGTGCCACTCCTGTGTTGTTATGGCTCTGTGGTTAGAGTCATTGTCTTGTTGGAAGGTGAACTTTCAGCCCAGTCTGAGGTCCAGAGCACTCTAGATTGTATTTTAACTAAGAATAGTTCAGTACTTTTCTCAATTCAGCTTTCCCTCAACTCTGACCAGTATCCCTGTCCTAGACACTGAAAAACACCCCTGCAGCATGATGCTGCCACCACCATGCTTCAGTGCAGGAGTGGTATTAGGCAGGTGTCCTCCAGACATGACATTTAGAATTAAGGCTAATTAGTTTAATCTTGGTTTCATCAGACCAGCAAATTTTGTTTCTGACAGTCTGTCAGAAACAAAATTTAAAAGCCCACCTGGAGTTTGCAAAAAAGCATCTAAAGGCGCGCGCATTCACAGGAACGGAAGGTAAGAGAGTGGATCTCCAGCCTGCCAGCGGCGATCGTTCGCTGGCAGGCTGGAGATGTGATTTTTTTTAACCCCTAACAGGTATATTAGACCCTGTTTTGATAACAGCGTCTAATATACCTGCTACCTGGTCCTCTGGTGGTCCCTTTTGTTTGGATCGACCACCAGAGGACACAGGTAGCTGTGCAAAGTAGCAGCAAACACCACTACACTACACTACACCCCCCCCCCTGTCACTTATTAACCCCTTATGAACCCCTGATTACTTCATATACACTCCCTGATCACCCCCCCCCCCGTCATTGATCACCCCCCTGTCATTAATCACCGCCCTGTAAGGCTCCATTCAGACGTCCGTATGATTTTTACGGATCCATGGATACATGGATCGGATCCGCAAAACACATACGGACGTCTGAATGGAGCCTTACAGGGGGGTGATCAATGACAGGGGGGGTGATCACGCATATAGACTTCTTGATCACTTCCCTGTCATTGATCACCCCCCTGTCATTGATCACCCCCCTGTAAGGCTCCATTCAGACGTCCGTATGATTTTTACGGATCCACGGATACAATACATGGATCGGATCCGCAAAACACATACGGACGTCTGAATGTAGCCTTACAGGGGGGTGATCAATGACAGGGAAGTGATCAGGAAGTCTATATGCGTGATCACCCCCTTGTCATTGATCACCCCCCTGTAAGGCTCCATTCAGACGTCCGTATGTGTATTGCGGATCCGATCCATGTATCCGTGGATCCGTAAAAATCATACGGACGTCTGAATGGAGCCTTACAGGGGGGTGATCAATGACAGGGGGGTGATCACGCATATAGACTTCTTGATCACTTCCCTGTCATTGATCACCCCCCTGTCATTGATCACCCCCCTGTAAGGCTCCATTCAGACGTCCATATGATTTTTACGGATCCATGGATACATGGATCGGATCCGCAAAACACGTACGGACGTCTGAATGGAGCCTTACAGGGGGGTGATCAATGACAAGGGGGTGATCATCCATATAGACTTCCTGATCACCCCCCTGTCATTGATCACCCCCCTGTAAGGCTCCATTCAGATGTCCGTATGATTTTTACGGATACATGGATACATGGATCGGATCCGCAAAACACGTACGGACGTCTGAATGGAGCCTTACAGGGGGGTGATCAATGACAAGGGGGTGATCACGCATATAGACTTCCTGATCACTTCCCTGTCATTGATCACCCCCCTGTCATTGATCACCCCCCTGTAAAGCTCCATTCAGACGTCCGTATGATTTTTACGGATCCATGGATACATGGATCGGATCCGCAAAACACGTACGGACGTCTGAATTGAGCCTTACAGGGGGGTGATCAATGACAAGGGGGTGATCACGCATATAGACTCCCTGATCACCTCCGTCATTGATCACCCCCCTGTAAGGCTCCATTCAGACGTCCGTATGTGTTTTGTGGATCCGATCCATGTATCCATGGATCCGAAAAATCATACGGATGTCTGAATGGAGCCTTACAGGGGGGTGATCAATGACAAGGGGGTGATCACGCATATAGACTTCCTGATCACTTCCCTGTCATTGATCACCCCCCTGTCATTGATCACCCCCCTGTAAGGCTCCATTTAGACATCCGTATGATTTTTCGGATCCATGGATACATGGATCGGATCCGCAAAACACATACGGACGTCTGAATGGAGCCTTACAGGGGGGGTGATCAATGACAAGGGGGTGATCACCCATATAGACTTCCTGATCACCCCCCTGTCATTGATCACCCCCCTGTCATTGATCACCCCTCTGTAAGGCTCCATTCATACGTCCGTATGATTTTTACGCATCAACGGATACATGGATCGGATCCGCAAAACGCATACAGACGTCTGAATGGAGCCTTACAGGGGGGTGATCAATGACAGGGGGGTGATCACCCATATAGACTTCCTGATCACCCCCCTGTCATTGATCACCCCCTGTAAGGCTCCATTCAGACATTTTTTTTGGCCCAAGTTAGCGGAAATTGTTTTTTTTGTTTTTTGTTTTTTTTCTTACTAAGTCTCATATTCCACTAACTTGTGTCAAAAAATCTAGGAACTCGCCATGCCCCTCACGGAATACCTTCGGGTGTCTTCTTTCCAAAATGGGGTCACATGTGGGGTATTTATACTTCCCTGGCATTTTAGGGGCCCGAAAGCGTGAGAAGAAGTCTGGGATCCAAATGTCTAAAAATGCCCTCCTAAAAGGAATTTGGGGCGCTTTGCGCATCTAGGCTGCAAAAAAGTGTCACACATGTGGTATCGCCGTACTCAGGAGAAGTTGGGGAATGTGTTTTGGGGTGTCATTTTACATATACCGATGCTGGGTGAGATAAATATCTTGGTCAAATGCCAACTTTGTATAAAAAAATGGGAAAAGTTGTATTTTGCCAAGATATTTTTCTCACCCAGCATGGGTATATGTAAAATGACACCCCAAAATACATTCCCCAACTTCTCCTGAGTACGGCGATACCACATGTGTGACACTTTTTTGCAGCCTAGGTGGGCAAAGGGGCACACATTCCAAAGAGCACCTTTAGGATTTCACAGGTCATTTTTTACACATTTTGATTTCAAACTACTTTGCACACATTAGGGCCCCTAGAATGCCAGGGCAGTATAACTACCCCACAAGTGACCCCATTTTGGAAAGAAGACACCCCAAGGTATTCCGTGAGGGGCATGGCGAGTTCCTCGAATTTTTTTTTTTTGTCACAAGTTAGCGGAAAATGATGATTTTTTTTTTCATTTTTTTCTAACAAAGTCTAATATTCCACTAACTTGTGACAAAAAATTAAAAATTCTAGGAACTCGCCATGCCCCTCACCTTGGGGTGTCTTCTTTCCAAAATGGGGTCACTTGTGGGGTAGTTATACAGCCCTGGCAATTTAGGGGCCCATATGCGTGAGAAGTAGTTTGAAATCAAAATCTGTAAAAAATGGCCGGTGAAATCCTAAAGGTGCTCTTTGGAATGTGTGCCCCTTTACCCACCTAGGCAGCAAAAAAGTGTCACACATCTGGTATCGCCGTACTCAGGAGAAGTTGGGCAATGTGTTTTGGGGTGTCATTTTACATATACCCATGCTGGGTGAGATAAATATCTTGGTCAAATGCCAACTTTGTATAAAAAAATGGGAAAAGTTGTCTTTTGCCAAGATATTTCTCTCACCCAGCATGGGTATATGTAAAATGACACCCCAAAACACATTCCCCAACTTCTCCTGAGTACGGCGATACCAGATGTGTGACACTTTTTTGCAGCCTAGGTGGGCAAAGGGGCACACATTCCAAAGTGCACCTTTCGGATTTCACCGGTCATTTTTTACAGATTTTGATTGCAAACTTCTTCTCACACATTTGGGCCCCTAGAATGCCAGGGCAGTATAACTACTCCACAAGTGACCCCATTTTGGAAAGAAGACACCCCAAGGTATTTTGTTATGGGCATAGTGAGTTCATGGAAGTTTTTATTTTTTGTCACAAGTTAGTGGAATATGAGACTTTGTAAGAAAAAAAATAATCATAATTTTCCGCTAACTTGTGACAAAAAATAAAAAGTTCTATGAACTTACTATGCCCATCAGTGAATACCTTAGGGTGTCTACTTTCCGAAATGGGGTCATTTGTGGGGTGTTTGTACTGTCTGTGCATTGTAGAACCTCAGGAAACATGACAGGTGCTCAGAAAGTCAGAGCTGCTTCAAAAAGCGGAAATTCACATTTTTGTACTATAGTTTGTAAACGGTATAACTTTTACCCAAACCATTTTTTTTTTACCCAAACATTTTTTTTTTTTATCAAAGACATGTAGAACAATAAATTTAGCGAAAAATGTATATATGGATGTGTTTTTTTTTTTGCAAAATTTTACAACTGAAAGTGAAAAATGTCATTTTTTTTGCAAAAAAATAGTTAAATTTTGATTAATAACAAAAAAGTAAAAATGTCAGCAGTAATGAAATACCACCAAATGAAAGCTCTGTTAGTGAGAAGAAAAGGAGGTAAAATTCATTTGGGTGGTAAGTTGCATGACCGAGCAATAAACGGTGAAAGTAGTGTAGAGCAGAATTGTAAAAAGTGGCCTGGTCATTAAGGGGTTTTCAGCTAGCGGGGTTGAAGTGGTTAATGAGTTTAACTAAAGCTGCGCTCTCCCCTGTTCCCCTGTATCCCCTGTATCAGTACAGCACTTACGAACAAGATTCCATAGCAGGCAGAGCGGACCGCAGCAGTAACGTCACTCACTGACGTTGCGCGCCTGCTCCGCCTGCTTCATTCATAAAGTGGGAGGAGTGATGTTACTGCTGTCCGCTCTGCCTGCTATGGAAGCTTGTTCGTAAGTGCTGTACGGATACAGGGGAACAGGGGAGAGCACAGCTTTAGTTAAACTTATTAACAGGATAAGGATTAATGTTTATAAATACTGCGGTGAGCGGCGGGGCCCGGTTTAAGAGTACAGTGACTGCACCGGGCCCCGCCCCTATTTCCAGTCTCCAGCCCCTCCTCTTTTTTTGCTCATACATCGCAGTCTGCGATGCAGCAGCATCACAGACTGCGATGTAAAACGGAAGCATTTGCCCCATAAGACGCAGGGGCATTGTGGGGGGGAAGTGTGTCTTATGGGGCGAAAAATACGGTAGAATGTATTTAAACTATCTAATATATCACCTAAAATCCCCCCATGTTAAATTTATGACTTATAAACAGGATAGGTGATAAATGTATGATGACTGGAGGACCACCATGATCACTAGAATGAGTTAAGTCCCCAATTATCAGCAGAATACAGTCTACATTCTGTAAATAGGCTGCTGCGAGAGGAAGTTGTGGTGCAGTACATCAGATCAGGATGCTTGTCAGCTATAAACTGTGTGGCACTCAGTCCCAGTTTCCCAGTAACTTTTAAGGCAGATTTATACTGTATAATTGATGAGCTGATTATCGGGAACAAACTTTAGTATGAATGCATGTTCCAGATAATTTGCCCATGTAAATGTGCTGACGATCAACCGATGAATGAGCAAAACACTTGTTTCATCAAATGAAATATTTTTTCATGCGAACACCTCAGTCATAATTTTTGTGCAGCAAATCGTGCTGTGTAAAGAGCAATCTGATGCCCAGAAACAATGAACCTGGCAGTAGCCATCACTTGTCCTCATACAGTGGAGGTGATCACTGCATGTAAATATACACTCGCCTAAAGAATTATTAGGAGCACCATACTAATACGGTGTTGGACCCCCTTTTGCCTTCAGAACTGCCTTAATTCTACATGGCATTGATTCAACAAGGTGCTGATAGCATTCTTTAGAAATGTTGGCCTATATTGATAGGATAGCATCTTGCAGTTGATGGAGATTTGAGGGATGCACATCCAGGGCACGAAGCTCCCGTTCCACTACATCCCAAAGATGCTCTATTGGGTTGAGATCTGGTGACTCTGGGGGCCATTTTAGTACAGTGAACTCATTGTCATGTTCAAGAAACCAATTTGAAATAATTAGAGCTTTGTGACATGGTGCATTATCCTGCTGGAAGTATCCATCACAGGATGGGTACATGGTGGTCATGAAGGGATGGACATGGTCAGAAACAATGCTCAGGTAGCCCGTGGCATTTAAACGATGGACAATTGGCACTAAGGGGCCTAATGTGTGCCCAGAAAACATCCCCCACACCATTACACCACCACCACCAGCCTGCACAGTGGTAACAAGGCATGATGGATACATGTTCTCATTCTGTTTACGCCAAATTCGGACTCTACCATTTGAATGTCTCAACAGAAATCGAGACTCATCAGACCAGGCAACATTTTTCCAGTCTTCAACAGTCCAATTTTGGTGAGCTCGTGCAAATTGTAGCCTCTTTTTCCTATTTGTAGTGGAGATGAGTGGGATCTTCTGCTGTTGTAGCCCATCCGCCTCAAGGTTGTGCGTGTTGTGGCTTCACAAATGCTTTGCTGCATACCTCGGTTGTATCGAGTGGTTATTTCAGTCAACGTTGCTCTTCTATCAGCTTGAATCAGTCGGCCCATTCTCCTCTGACCTCTAGCATCAACAAGGCATTTTCGCCCACAGGACTGCCGCATACTGGATGTTTTTCCCTTTTCACACCATTCTTTGTAAACCCTAGAAATGGTTGTGCGTGAAAATTCCAGTAACTGAGCAGATTGTGAAATACTCAGACCGGCCCGTCTGGCACCAACAACCATGCCACGCTCAAAATTGCTTAAATCACCTTTCTTTCCCATTCTGACATTCAGTTTGGAGTTCAGGAGATTGTCTTGACCAGGACCACAACCCTACATGCATTGAAGCAACTGCCATGTGATTGGTTGACTAGATAATCGCATTAATGAGAAATAGAACAGGTGTTCCTAACATGAAAGTGTTTTAATGGGAACCCCCTTTAAATCATCATTAATTTTATCAGTGAATGGGCTTTTTAAATATTAAAATGTAACCCCTTTCACCTTGAGGACTCCAAGGTATGTGAACATACTTGCATGACTGAGATATAGATGATTGCCTACAGGGCTATTGCTGTCACTATGATACATATACATGATCTAGATGAGGACACAACTTATTTAATTGACTTGAAATTGTACTCACAAATGAGAAGGTAAATTGTGGCCAACAGTAGAAATCTTGCATGACTTTGTCCCTCATAGGGAGACAATAAGGTTGCATAAAAGTGACTGTAATGTTTGGCTCACCGGGTGACCAAATGTTACCGGGTGACCAAATGTTACCGTGACATCATAGCCATGTCCTTCCAGCCAATACAGGGGGCACACAGAAATTATTTGCAGCCAATTTTAAATCAAATTATGTAAACTGACCTTCACCTATTAATGAAAGACAACCTTACACACATTGTCAAACTTAGAGTAAGGTTCTATTCACACAACCATATTTTTGGTCCGCATCTGATCCACATTTTTTGCGGATTGGATGTGGACCCAATCATTTTAATGGGTCTGTACAAAAAAATGCAGACAGGCCAATGTGTGCTATCCATATGTCCGTTCCGCAGTCCCACAAAAAAGATATTGTGGGCAAGAATAGGCATTATTACAATGGATCTACCAAAAAAGAACAGTTACCACGCAGATGTTATATAGTTAATACAGTTGAAAAAAGACAAATGTCCATCAAGTTCAACCAAGGGATAGGTCGGGACGCGAATCCCAGAAGGAAGTAAGACTCAGATTTCTACACATTTTCATAAGCATTTATGTTTTTTACTTTTAAGAATTCATCTAAACCCTTTTTGAAACTGTCCACTAGAGTTGAGCGAACCTGAACTGTAAAGTTCGGGTGCGTACCGAACTTTAGGCTTTTCGGCACCTGGACCCGAACCCGAACATTTACGTAAAAGTTTGCGTTCGGGTTCGGTGTTCGGCGCTTTCTTGGCACTTTTTGAAAGGCTGCACAGCAGCCAATCAACAAGCGTCATACTACTTCCCCCAAAAGGCCATCACAGCCATGCCTACTATTGGCATGGCTGTGATTGGCCAACTGCAGCATGTGACCCAGCCTTTATTTAAGCTGGAATCACGTAGCGCTGCCCATCACTCTGAACGGATTAGTGTAGGGAGAGGCTGCAGCTGCTATGAGGGAGAGATCAGGGAGCAATCTTATCAAGAACTGATTTATGTACTCAGGGATCTACAGAAAAAGTGTTTTGTGGGTGCAGTGCACAATTTTTTTAAGCCTGCCCTGAGCCAACTACTGCTGAAAATGAACTTTTTTTTTCTTCAGTTAGTCAATATCAATACATGATCGGCAGCCATTTTATGCAATGATAGTGCACCAGCACAGGCTATCTGCAAGTCCAGAAATACAGCTTTGGCATACTTGGGTGAAAAAAGCCTCTGATATACTGCACATCTGGGATTAGACAAGCATAAGTGACTGTCACATTTAGGACAGAAATACAGCTTTTTGGTTAGGGTGAAAAAACCCTCCAATATACTGCACATCTGGAATTACACATGCATAAGTCACTGTCACATTTAGGCCAGAAATACGGCTTTTTAGTTACTTGGGTGAAAAAAGACTCTAATATATTGCACATCTGGGATTACACGTGCATAAGTGACTGTCACATTTAGGCCATAAATACAGCTTTGGCATACTGGGGTGAAAAAAGCCTCTGATATACTGCACATCTGGGATTACATGTGCATAAGTGACTGTCACATTTAGGACAGAAATACAGATTTTTGGTTAGGGTGATAAAACGCTATAATATACTGCACATCTGGGATCAGACAAGCATAAGTGACTGTCACATTTAGGCCAGAAATATGGCTTTTTGGTTACTGGGGTGAAAAAAGATTCTGATATACTGCACATCTAGGATTAGATGTGCATAAGTGACTGTCACATTGAGGCCAGAAATACGGCTTTTTGGTTACTGGGGTGAAAAAAGCCTCTGATATATTGCACATCTGGGATAAGACGTGCATAAGTGAGTGTCACATTTAGGCCACAAATACCGCTGTCATAGAGAGTTAAAAAAAAAAGATAGTGTGCAATACCCTACATCAGGGTTTATATTATTTTTAACATACTTAACCACTTTTTACTTTGATTTGTGAACGCTAACTATGAGGCAAACATCTAATAAGGGACGCGGTCATGGTCGTGGTGGTGGTGTCGGTGGAGCCTCTGGTGCAGGGAGAGGACGTGGCCGTTCTGCCACAGCTACACGTCCTACTGAACCTACTACCTCAGGTCCCAGTAGCCGCCAGAATCTACAGCGATATTTGATCGGGCCTAATGCCGTTCTAAGGATAGTAAGGCCTAAGGATAGTAAGGCCTGAGCAAGTACAGGCGCTAGTCAATTGGGTGGCCGACAGAGGATCCAGCACGTTCACAATATCTCCCACCCAGTCTTCTGCAGAAAGCGCACAGATGGTGCCTGAAACCCATGCCCATCAGTCTGTCACATCACCCCCGTTCATATCGGGGAACCTGTCTGAGCCTCAAGTCATGCAGCAGTCTCTTATGCTGTTTGAAGACTCTGCTGGCAGGGTTTCCCAAGGGTTTCAACCTAGCCCTTCCCCAGGGGTGGAAGACATAGAATGCACTGACGCACAACCACTTACGTTTCCTGATGAGGACATGGGAATACCACCTCAGCAAGTCTCTGCTGATGACGAAACACAGGTGCCAACTGGTGCGTCTTTCTGCAGTGTGCAGACCGAAAAGGAGGTCAGGGAGGAAGACTGGGTGGAAGACGATGCAGGGGACGATTAGGTCCTAGACCCCACATGGAATGAAGGTCGTGCCACTGACTTTCAGACTTCGGAGTTAGAGGCAGTGGTGAGACGGAGCCAACAGCGTAGCAAAAGTGGGAGCAGGGTGCAAAAGCAGAGCAGCCGTCGCCAAAACAGTTCGCCTGCTACTGGCCACCGTCACCAGGGACCGAGCACACCAAAGGCAGCTTCAAGGAGTTCCCTGGCATAGCACTTCTTCACACAATGTGCTGACGACAAGACCAGAGTGGTTTGCACGCTGTGCCATCAGAGCCTGAAGCGACGCATTAACGTTCTGAAACTTAGCACAACCCCTGCATGACCAGGCATCTACATGCGAGACACAGGCTGCAGTGAAGTAAACACCTTCAAAACCAAGAAAGGGCTCAGGCCCCTCCTGCTCCCTCTTCTGCTGCTGCCTCGGCCTCTTCCTCCGCCTCTGGAGGAACGTTGGCAACTGCCGCCCAGCAAACATAGGATGTGCCACTAACAACAACACCTACGTCACCAAGCATCTCCACCAATTCACACGGAGGCGTTCAGCTCTCCATCTCACAAACCTTCGATCCCTGGCCCTGAATGCCAGCATGTCACAACCAGACAGCTGAGAAGCTCTGACAGAAGCCTTTCAGAACCTCCTCCTTGAGTTTCTTTGTTGTGATGTTCAGTTCCTCATCTCGTTAGCCTCTCTCAGCTGTCATGTAGTTGGACTGATTGCTTCCCTTTAAATTCCTCCCCATAATGCATTACTGGGCGGCTTATACTACTTCCTGGAGTGTGTGTGCATGCTGATCTTGTTTTCCAGTCTGCTACAAAGTTAAGTGCTGAACATTTATCTGTTATTTTCTGCTTGCTGACTCCCTCCGTGTCTGGTGTAGGGAGCCGGTGGTCGTGTCCCCTCACTATTGTAGGGTGTTCAGGGGTTATATAGTTGATGTACGTGGATATGCAACCATCCACCTCTGGGATCTTTGCATAGGCTGAGCAGCCAGGGAAAGTCTCAGGTCTTGTGCAGGGGTCTCCCTTTTGGTTCCTTAGCTTTGGATCCAGTGACTCATATATGCATGTTGCTTTGTCTTGTTTCCTGTACACCGTCCGTGACATTATAAGCCGCCAAAACCGTCTCAAGCATGGATCCGGTTTCACTTTTGGCCGAACGCTTCCAGGGTCTTTCATTGGAGGTAGCTGATCTCCGTAAGACTTTTTCTCAGCTTCAAGTGACCGGTTCAGCTTGCGTTCATGGAGTTTGTTCTGAGCCTAAGATGTCGCTCCCGGATACGTTCTCCGGGGGTAGTGAGAATTTTGTGCGTTTTAGAGAGGCTTGCAAACTCCATTTTCACCTTCTTCCCCATTCCTCTGGTGATGAGGAAAGGAGGGTGGGGATCATTATATCGCTGCTCAGGGGTAACGCTCAGTCTTGGGCCTTTTCGCTGCCGGAGGGGGCACAGCCTCTCCGTTCAGTGGATGAATTCTTTTTAGCCCTGGGTCAGATATATGATGATCCGGATCGTATTGCTCTGGCTGAGTCTAGACTATGTCTATTATGCCAGGGTAAACAATCCGCAGAAATATACTGCTCAGAATTTCGGAGATGGGCAGCTGATACTGGTTGGAATGATGCTGCACTCCGAAGTCAATTTTGCCATGGTCTTTCAGAGGGATTGAAAGATGCATTTGCCTTTCATGAGAGGCCTATTTCTTTGGACTCTGCTATGTCTCAGGCCGTTCGTATTGACAGGCGTCTTAGAGAGAGAGGAGAGATGTCCCCTTCCTGTCATACTCAGTCCCAGGACAGTGCAGCGGTCTCATTCTGTGCGCAGGGGTCTCGGTCGCTGTCAGCCCCTGCTGAGCAGGAGCCCATGCAGCTGGGGTTGATTGCTTCTGACAATAGAAGTTTCAGCTCGCATGGGAGGGTTTGTTTTTGTTGTGGAGGTATAAATCATTTGGCAAACGTTTGTCCCTCTAGGAGATTCAGGCAGTTTTCTGGGAGTAATAAAGAAACAAACAGGAAAAAATCTTTTAAAAATGTTCCATCTGTTACTATTGGCAGGGTTGAGGCGGAAATTGAAGGTTTTCCGTTTGATTGTAGTTCTCGTTTTGTCCTGCCGGCTAGGGTGGCGCTAGAGAGCAAGAACATTTTTTGTGAGATTTTTGTGGATAGTGGAGCAGCTGTCAATCTCATTGATAATCAATTTCCAATAACTCATGGTTTCCAGGTGCGCACTTTGGGAAAGGATATTCCTGTTTTTGCTATTGATTCCGCTCCACTTTCTCAGAAATCATTAAAGGGCATAGTTCACAATATCCGTTTAATTGTGAGTGATGCTCATGTTGAGGATGTGTCATGTTTCGTCCTTAGCGGTTTGCCTACTCCCCTAGTGTTGGGGCAACCCTGGCTCACTAAACATAACCCCACCATTGATTGGCAAGCAAGGCAAATAAATGGTTGGAGTGACTTTTGCAGAGAGAATTGCCTCACGACATCTGTTTCTGAGGTTGCTACTAAGACTGTACCATCTTTTCTCTCTGAATTTTCGGATGTCTTCTCTGAGAGTGGAGTCCAGGATTTGCCCCCGCACAGGGAGTACGATTGCCCTATTAATCTCATCCCAGGCGCCAAACTGCCTAAGTCTCGTTTATACAATCTTTCCCAACCTGAGAGGATCGCTATGCATGCTTATATCTCTGAGAGTCTGAAAAAAGTAGACATACGACCCTCGAAGTCACCTGTTGCCGCTGGTTTTTTCTTTATTAAGAAAAAAGATGTTTCTTTAAGACCTTGTCTGGATTTCAGGGAGCTGAACAGTATCACTATTCGTGACCCTTATCCGCTTCCTCTAATCCCGGACCTGTTTAACCAGGTTGTTGGGGCTAAAGTATTTTCCAAATTAGATCTAAGAGGGGCATACAACCTGGTCAGGGTCAGAGAAGGAGACGAATGGAAGACGGCTTTCAATACCCCTGAGGGCCATTTTGAGAATTTGGTTATGCATTTTGGTTTGATGAATGCCCCAGCCGTTTTTCAGCATTTCGTGAACAGCATTTTTTATCATTTGATGGGAAATTTTGTATTAGTGTATTTGGATGACATTTTGATTTTTTTCTCCTGATTTCAAAACTCATAAGGAACATTTACGTCAGGTCTTGCTCATCCTGCGGGAGAATAAATTATATGCGAAACTGGAAAAATGTGTGTTTGCGGTTCCAGAAATTCAATTTCTGGGGTTCCTTCTCTCCGCTTCTGGTTTTCGCATGGACCCCGAGAAGGTCCGCGCTGTGCTTGAGTGGGAGCTTCCTGAGAATCAGAAGGCGCTGATGCGTTTTTTGGGCTTTGCCAATTATTACAGGAAGTTTATTTTGAATTATTCCTCTATTGTTAAACCTCTTACTGATATGACCAGAAAGGGGGTAGATTTTTCTTCTTGGTCGGTAGAGGCGCGTAAGGCTTTTTCTAATATCAAGGAGAGTTTTGCTTCCGCTCCCATCTTGGTGCAACCTGATATTTCTTTACCCTTCATAGTTGAGGTTGATGCTTCTGAGGTGGGTGTGGGGGCGGTCTTGTCTCAGGGTTCCCCTCCTGCCAAATGGCGACGTGTGCCTTTTTCTCAAAAAAACTCTCCTCCGCAGAGAGAAATTATGATGTGGGAGATAGGGAATTGTTGGCCATCAAGTTGGCTTTTGAGGAATGGCGCCATTGGCTAGAGGGAGCCAGACACCCTATTACCGTATTTACTGACCATAAAAATCTGGCCTACTTGGAGTCAGCCAAGCGTCTGAACCCGAGACAGGCCAGATGGTCTTTGTTCTTTTCTAGGTTTAATTTTGTTGTCACGTTCCGCCCTGGGGTTAAGAATGTGAAGGCAGATGCCCTGTCACGTTGTTTTCCGGGAGGCGGGAATTTTGAAGACCCGGGTCCCATTTTGGCTGAAGGTGTGGTGGTCTCTGCTCTTTTTTCTGAATTGGAGGCAGAGGTGCAGGCAACTTAGTCAGAGGCTCCTGATCTTTGTCCTCCTGGGAGGTTGTTTGTGCCTCTCGCTTTAAGACACAAGATTTTTAAGGAACACCACGATACGGTCCTTGCTGGGCACCCGGGGGCAAGAGCCACACTGGATCTCATCGCTCGGAGATTCTGGTGGCCTGCGCTTCGTAAGTCGGTTGAGGGTTTTGTGGCAGCCTGCGAGACTTGCGCTCGTGCCAAAGTCCCTCATTCACGGCCATCAGGTCCTCTCCTTCACTTACCCATTCCTTCCCATCCTTGGACACATCTGTCCGTGGACTTTATAACGGACCTGCCTCGTTCCTCGGGGAAGACTGTGATTCTGGTGGACCGTTTTAGCAAAATGGTGCATTTCATCCCTTTTCCTGGTTTGCCCAATGCTAAGACGCTGGCGCAGGCATTTATTGATCACATTGTCAAATTGCACGGTATTCCTTCAGACATAGTCTCTGATAGGGGCATGCAGTTTGTTTCCAGATTCTGGAAGGCTTTCTGTTCTTGCTTGGGGGTTCGGTTGTCATTCTCTTCTGCTTTCCACCTGCAGTCGAATGGCCAGACAGAGCGCGTCAATCAGAATCTGGAGACATATCTGCGCTGTTTTGTGGCGGAGAATCAAGAGGATTGGTGTTCTTTTTTGTCCCTTGCTGAGTTTGCTTTAAATAACCGTCGTCAGGAGTCCTCTGATAAGTCACCATTTTTTGGTGCATATGGGTTTCTCCTCGTCTTTGTCATCTATTTGGCAAAAGATTCAGGATAATTTAAAGAGCATGAGTGAGAGATATAAGCGTGTGGCAGATAAGAGACGTGTGCTTGGTCCGGACCTGAATGTTGGTGATCTGGTGTGGTTGTCTACCAAGAATATCAAATTGAAGGTTCCCTCCTGGAAGTTGGGTCCTAGGTTTATTGGGCCTTACAAAATCCTGTCTGTCATCAATCCTGTTGCCTACCGTCTTGATCTTCCTCAGACTTGGAAGATCCATAATGTTTTTCATAAGTCCTTATTGAAACCTTATGTTCAACCCATTGTACCCTCGCCTTTGCCTCCTCCTCCGATTATGGTTGATGGGAATCTTGAATTTCAGGTCTCTAGGATTGTGGATTCTCGTCTTGTCCGCGGTTCTCTTCAGTACCTTGTTCATTGGGAGGGTTATGGTCCTGAGGAGAGGATGTGGGTCCCAGTGATGGACATTAAGGCCTCTCGTCTCATCAGGGCTTTCCATAGGTCCCATCCTGAGAAGGTGGGCTCTGAGTGTCCGGAGTCCACTCGTAGAGGGAGGGGTACTGTCACAACCAGACAGCTGAGAAGCTCTGACAGAAGCCTTTCAGAACCTCCTCCTTGAGTTTCTTTGTTGTGATGTTCAGTTCCTCATCTCGTTAGCCTCTCTCAGCTGTCATGTAGTTGGACTGATTGCTTCCCTTTAAATTCCTCCCCATAATGCATTACTGGGCGGCTTATACTACTTCCTGGAGTGTGTGTGCATGCTGATCTTGTTTTCCAGTCTGCTACAAAGTTAAGTGCTGAACATTTATCTGTTATTTTCTGTTTGCTGGATCCCAGATGACCCTGACTCCCTCCGTGTCTGGTGTAGGGAGCCGTTGGTCGTGTCTTCTCACTATTGTAGGGTGTTCAGGGGTTATATAGTCGATGTACATGGATATGCAACCATCCACCTCTGGGATCTTTGCATAGGCTGAGCAGCCAGGGAAAGTTTCAGGTCTTGTGCAGGGGTCTCCCTTTTGGTTCCTTAGCTTTGGATCCAGTGACTCATATATGCATGTTGCTTTGTCTTGTTTCCTGTACACCGTCCATGACACAGCATTTCTAAACTGCTGGCTTTTGAAATGCTGTCATTCAGGCTGGTGGAGACGGACAGCTTCAAACAGCTCATGTCGCTTGCTGTCCCAAAGTACGTCGTTCCCAGCCACCACTACGAGCCGCGCCCTCCCTGCACAACCAAGTATTGGATAAAATCAAGTGTGCACTGCGCAACGCCATCTGTGGCAAGGTCCACCTAACCACAGATACGTGGACCAGTAAGAACGGCCAGGGACGCTATATCTCCCTAACTGCACACTGGGTAAATGTAGTGGCGGCTGGGCCACACGCGGAGAGCTGTTTGGTGCACATCCTTCCGCCGCCAAGGATCGCAGGGCATCATTCTTTGCCTCCTGTTGCCTCCTCTTTCTACTCGGCTTCCTCCTTCTCTTCAACCACCTCCTCATCCGGTCAGTGACAGACCTTCACCACCAACTTCAGCAGAGCCAGGGGTGAACGTCAGCAGGCCATTCTGAAACTGATGTGTTTGGGGGACAGGTCCCACACTGCGCAGGAGTATAGAACGGGGGCGGGGTATAGAACAACAGACCGACGAGTGGTTGCTGCCAGTGGGCCTCAAGCCTGGTCTGGTGGTGTGCGATAATGGGCGAAATCTTGTTGCAGCTCTGGGACTAGCCGGTTTGACGCACATCCCTTGCCTGGCGCATGTGCTGAATTTGGTGGTGCAGAAATTCATTCACAACTACCCCGACATGTCAGAGCTGCTGCATAGAGTGCGAGCCGTCTGTGCGCGCTTCTGGCGTTCTCATTCTGCCGCCGCCCGGCTGTCTGCTCTACAGCGTAACTTCGGCCTTCCCGCTCACCGCCTCATATGCGACATGCCCACCAGGTGGAACTCCACCTTGCACATGCTGGAGAGACTGTGCGAGCAGCAGCAGGCCATAGTGGAGTTTCAGCTGCAGCACGCACGGGTGAGTCACACTGCGGAACAGCACTTCTTCACCACCAATGACTAGCCTCCATGTGAGACCTGTGTGCCCTGTTGCACTGTTTTGAGTACTCCACCAACATGGCCAGTGGCGATGACGCCGTTATCAGCGTTACAATACAACTTTTATGTCTCCTTGAGAAAACACTTAGGGCGATGATGGAAGAGGATGTGGCCCAGGACGAGGAGGAGGAAGAGGGGTCATCTCTAACACTTTCATGCCAGTCTTTTAGAAGTGGCTCAGAAAGAGGATTTTTGCTACAGCAGAGGCCAGGTACAAATTTGGCCAGCCAGGGCCCACTACTGGAGGAGGAGGAGGAGGAGGATGAAGCATGTTCACAGCTGGGTGGTATTTAACGCAGCTCGGGCCCATCACTGGTGCGTGGCTGGGGGGATACGGAGGATGCAGATGATAGCTTGTCCTTACCTCTGGGCAGCTTGGCACACATGAGCGACTACATGCTGTAGTGCCTGTGCAGAGTTGCCCACATTTTAACGTGTGCTGACTACTGGGTGGCCACCCTGCTTGATCCCCTTTACAAAGACAATGTGCCGTCCTTAATTCCCTCACTGGTAGACGGGCTTCTGAGAGCATTCCCGACTGACGCCGGGGGACAAGTGGAAGCACAAGGCGAAGGCAGGGGAGGAGGAAGAGGTCGCCAATGCAGCTGTGTCAGCGCCAGCACCTCAGAAGGCAGGGTTAGTATGGCCTACATGTGGAAAAGCTTTGTCACCTCGCCGCAACAACCGGCCCCAACTGCTAATATGGAACGCGTTAGCAGGAGGCAGCATTTGAACAACATGGTGGAACAGTACCTGTGCACACGCCTGCACGTACTGACTGATGGTTCTGCCCCATTCAACTTCTGGGTCTCCAAATTGTCCACATGGCCAGAGCTTGCCCTGTATGCCTTGGAGGTGATGGCCTGCCC